>NW_028318252.1:1352500-1652500 GCF_062004578.1 Staurois parvus
GTGGGGGTATGGATGGCCATCATGAGATGGAGAATGCTTCATAAATTGCTCTTTGCTGCGAGTCAGGATTATTCAAGTTAAAGGTGCAAGGAGCAAAGCGATAAGTGCCAAGTGCAGTACCCATGAGAAGCAGTCAGAAGTCACCTACCTGGGGCGACCACAGGAATGGGAACTCTGATTGGCTGCTATGGGTTATAGAAGTTTGCACTTAGCACCGTTCGTTGACTAGGGCATTTGAAATTTGTCTTACTTCCAAAAAATGAGAGTGATGAGGTGGTTGTGTGTGACAAAATACTGTCCCTTGTCTTTATCCCCCCCCCCCAGGGTGAGCAAGGGGTGGAATGTATACAGACAAGACTGACAAACCAGAATTGTAATGTGCCAATTGCAATGGTTTACAGCTCAAACTGTTATGAGTGGTGGTAAATGTCCAACTGCAATGCAAAAATGGCAGTCGCCACAAAGGGTTAGGGGTCTGAATACAACTGATTCAGTTCCTCCTAAAACAGGATGACACCACCTAGGAGGAGCTATGTGAAATGGTGTCTGTCTCTCCATCCATAGGGTAACCCCTTCCAGGAGGAGCTATGTGACATTGGATTTGTTCATCCCACCACAGGGTAACACCACCCAGGAGGAGCTATGTGTCATGAAGTTTGTCTTTCCTGCGCACAGGGTGACACCACCCAGGAGGAGCTATGTGACATGGAGTCTGTCCCTTCCACCACAGGGTGATGCAGACAGGAGGCGTTATATGACATGAAGTCTGTCCCTCCCACCACAGGGTGACACCACCTTGGAGGAGCTATGCAGCATGGAGTCTATCCTCTCTGCCACAGGGTGGCACTACCCAGGAGGAGCTATGTGACATGGAGTTTGTCTCTTCCACCACAGGATGACACAGACAGGAGAAGCTATGTGACATGGAGTCTGTCCTTCCCACCACAGGGTAACACCATCCAGGAGGTGCTATGTGACATGGAGTCTGTCCCTCGTACCACAAGGTACCACCACCCAGAAGGAGATATGTGACATTGAGTCTGTCCCTCCCACCACAGGGTGACCCATACAGGAGGAGCTATGTGACATGGAATCTGTCCCTCTCACCACAAGGTAACACCACCCAGGAGGAACTATGTGATATGGAGTCTTTCCCTCGTATCGCAAGGTAACACCACCCAGAAGGAGATATGTGACATCTAGTCTGTCCCTCCTACCACAGGGTGACCCATACGGGAGGAGCTATGTGACATCAAGTCTGTCCCTCCTACCACAGAGTGACCCATACAGGAGGAGCTATGTGACATGGAGTCTGTCCCTCCCACCACAAGGTAACACCACCCAAGAGGAGCTATGTGACATGAAGTCTGTTCGTCTCTTCCACTAGCTGTCAATACAGTTTAGCTACCGTGTTCTACTGCCAGAAAAGAAAGGAAAAATGCTCAACTAGTTTTAGAATTTTTTCCCTCAATGTGTCTGGTAGAACATGGGGCCTAATTTATCATAAAATCTGAAAGAATAACTGTCAGTGTTGCAAGAAGCAAACACAAAGTTCTCACCTTTTCCATTTTGTCTTGCACTGAACTCCTGAGGACATTGCCAACTAACTATAGGCCGATGGTGTGAAGCAGGGGTGGACTGACAACTCAAGGGGCCCACGGGCAGTAAGGGATCATGGGGCCCCTGTGTTCTTGCCCACACTAAAACCACACCCAAAAAAGCTTATGAAAGGTAGCAGGGGCATCTCATGGGGTTCCCTACTGACCCCGGGCCCTTGGGGAGTGCCCGAGTTCCCAAGTGGTCAGTCCACCCCTGGTGTGAAGGAAAGTCTTTTCATGTAGCAAAACAAAGTCAAGCCATGTCCACACAGGGCTAACCACAGGCTATGCCAACCAACAAGTGATCAGCTCAGAGAAAGATTCATTTTGATTGGTTAATATGAGCTACTGCACTCTAGGCAGAATCTATGTCTGGCAGAAGAACTGTCTGTGTTGCAACTATTCAGATTGTAATTGTCATTTTATTTCCTGTGCAAGTTTAGAATTGAAAAGAAGAATCTCTGAATCTGCCATAACATGTCACAATATGATTGTCAATCTCCTTTAGATTTACCTGCAGTCTGTAGTATGACAGCCTACCCAAACAATCCATTTGATTTATATCCAATTAGGAAGGCCTTCATACTACTTAGGGGCCCGTTCACACTATCGTATTTCAAATGCCCTTCAACACAGGATCACAGAGCTAAAAGCATATGAAAGCTAGTTACCACTATAGTCTGCAAAACTCTTCACATCAGTGCATTGTGTTTTTGAAAAGTCCTGCTTGTGGCATCCTTTGTGCGTTTTGATTAAAAACGCACAACACATTATAGTACACGGAGAAGTCACGTGTCCAGGGGCGAACTCAGGGGTGGACTGACAACTCATGGGGCCCCCGGGCAATAGGGGATCATGGGGCCCCTGTGTCCTTGCCCAAACTCAAAAAAGCCTATGAAAAAGGTACCAGAGGCATATCATGGTCCCCCTACTGACCCCAGGCCCTTGGGCAGTGCCCGAGTTTCCAAATGGTCAGTCCGCCCCTGCCGCGAACTGACCATTTGGGAACTCGGGCACTACCCAAGGGCCCGGGGTCAGTAGGGGGCCCCATGAGATGCCCCTGGTACCTTTCATAGGCTTTTTTGCATGTGGTTTGAGTGTGGGCGAGGACACAGGGGCCCCATGATCCCCTATTGCCCGGGGGCCCCATGAATTGTCAGTCCGCCCCTGCACGTGTCCATATCTACAGCGAAGAAAACACGTAAAATGCAAGCAAATTGCACGGAAAACATGTCTTGCATTGCATGAAATTTTAATGCAATGCATAAAAAAATTCTCTATAACAGACGACGTGCTCTAAGAAAGACTCATGCATTTTTTAATGCGATTCTGTGAACGGACTTTAATGGGTTCATACACCTCTGCATATAACAGCATGCTCGCCTGCGCATTTTACATGGGTTAAGGTGTGGCTAGATTGGGAACCCCAACACAGGACATTCGCACTAAAGAAATGCATGAACTTTTTTTTTTTTAAATGTGCTGTATCAAAACGCATGGTACTTTGTCACCATACCTTTTGGCATGCTACAATGCAAGCGCGTTATCAAGGCACACTGGTGTGCCGATAAAGCGGAACTAAAGTGAACATATTAAAAGAATTGCACGCAGGCAGGCTGTATGTTGCAGAAAAGGCATGTTATGTCTCTTCTGAAATGAAACAATCTTCTGTAGAAGGCACATTGAACTGCGCATGCGCAGCTCAGTTTACATTCTTGGCACAGTGTCTTGATGCCCGTGATGAGTGAACTCCTGTACATGCGCGGGTGTTATGTCATCCCATGTCAGCCAAGACCGAAGTAGGAGAGAATATGTCAGCACCGCTGACAGGATCCTGCAGAGATTGGATCACTGGAGAGGAGGTATTTGCAGAGTTTAGTTCAGCTTTAAGAATGAATTGCACCACAACACGCCTGCAGGAATGACATACGTTCTCATGCAATGTTGCGCACATTTCCCTGCCCCACAAATGTGATTCTGGGCTTAGTGTTGATAAAATTCCAACATGTGTGTCCAAGCTTGATTCATGAAGGCATTACAACCGGCATGGTGTAGTAATGCACAGCAACCAATCATAACTAATTGTGAGTTAACTATACTTTAAGCTGATTGGTTACTATGAATTACTGCACTTTGCATGCCATTGTTGCCCTCTGTGCCGCCTTACCGAATAAATGTAATTTGTCGTTGGGATATGTTGATGAATGAGACCCCCCTTGGCCTCTACATATCCTGAACAAAGATCAAACGACATGCTATACTGAAACCCCCATCAGCCAATTACAATAATCCGTTCAACGCAGACAAAACACACGATGATTTCCGATTCGTCACCACGAGTGTCTGAACTCAACCTTAATGTATGCATATATAACCATTTGTTCATATTCAACTCTTGGCAGTTCTATTGGCCAGCTGCCTGCTGCAATGTCTAAAACCCTAGAGCCTCTACCATAGAGTTTTCTTGGCAATTATGAGGTAGATCACCGGGCCTTTCCTTAACCCTTCCCCCAATTGCCTGGCTTGGGCCCGTCATGCAGAATGTGATAGCACCAGGGGCGGACTGAGAACTCATGTGGCCCCCCAGGTAATAGGGGATCATGGGGCCCCTGTGTCCTCTCCTACACCCAAAAAAGCCTATGAAAAAGACAATGAAAGGTACCAGGGGCATCTCATGGGGCCCCCTACTGACCCTGGGCCCTCGGGCAGTGCCCGAGTGCTCAAATGGTCAGTCCGCTCCTGGATAGCACAAGTACATAGCCAATTGGTGAAAAAATACTAGGGCCAATTATTCTGCCAACATGTCTTTAGAACGTGGGGGGAGAACCCATGCAAGCACAGGAAGAACATGTAAACTTCATGCAGTGTCCTGGCTGAGATTCAAACCAAGGACTTCGGTTCTTCAAGGCAGAAAGGCAAATCACTAAGCCATTGTGCAGCCCCCAGCCATTTAATATAAAGGCCAAATTATTATTATACAGGATTTATATAGCACCAACAGTTTGCGCAGCGCTTTACAAATCTAGAGTATGTGTAATTTTGCGTCTGCTCTTGGCGCACATTGATCATGGGTCATCTTTGAAAGGTATTGAAGGTTGTTCTGGTACATGCCGCATACTGCCTGGATGCCACACATTGTATCAGGGTATCTTCACCTCATGTACATTGTGGTCACCATTAGAGATGGTTGGCTTGAGGTGGACGTGCGTCCACCATGGAAAAAGACTGGTGCATCGGTAGATGCGTTCTGACCTCGTATGTTTCTCATTCAGGTGTTCCTCTATAGCAGTATCTTCCTCTTCCATCCATAGACTGTCTCAAAGCGTTCAGTTTGTGAACCTTACCTCTTCTGTCATCAGCATCTCTCTACCCCCAACCAAATCCCGCAGTACCCTCGTGATCTATTTTCACCATAGCATCATCCCTACCCCTACTCCATCATGGTCTCCCAATATATGTGACCCCCATTCTCCAACCTCCTCACACCATATATCACAATGACAACCTCCGCCCACAAGACCATGCATCGAAATCTCCTCTCTCCATCTCACCGTCTCACAATGTCACCCTCACGCCTGCTTCCATGTCTCACAAATTCCCTCCTAATCCATCTCCACCTGTCTCGTTTCTCGCCATTCCCTCTTCTCCTCCATCGCTATGTATCTCATTACCATCTCCATCATCCATCTCTCTGTCAGCGGCGTCCCTCCTGCCACCCCCAGGCCATAATGACACTTGTCGTTGCTAAAAAAAAGCATTCTTTTATGGGGCTGAGGTATTTTTATACGTGAGACCGTTGTCAGAGCAATGGCTGACCATCGTCATTGGTTGACGGACTACCGGGGGGCCCGAAATGGTCATGGGCCTGTAGGTGTAGCTCTGTCTGCAATCAGCTAACCAATGCTAATGAAGACACCGGCCTTTTTTTTTTTTTTTTTTTTTATTGTGAGAAATGAACTTTCAGCGGCCATTTTTGTTTATTACGTCTATTGTCCGGGGGTAGCATGCGAGCGTGGTACGTGAATCCGAGGGCTAAGTGTGAAAGTAGAGTGTCAGACAGAGGACGGATTGTGTCTGAGAGAAAGGAGTGGATACTGCAGAGAAAACAGGGAGGAGGGGGGGAGGCTGAGGAGAGAATGGAGCCTTTCAGGAGATGCGTGCCACTGACAGAATATGACACAAGGTGAACTGTCAAGGGCCGGTGTTGGCCTCCGACACAGGAAATGGTGGGTGTTTCCTATAGGCCGAGGATAGTCAGCAGGCACAAAGGGTAGTATGGCCTTTGAGTAAATAACCCTTGGCCTATGCTGCCCATAGCAACCATGTATTTGCTGCCATTGTAGTCTGGAATGTGAACATGTGATGGGTTGCTATGGGTAACATAGTCTTCTACCTTCCTGTGTTATAGAGCAAGGGTGTGCGGTAACCTATGGCAACCAGCCATTGGCTCGCCAGCCATTGGCTCGCACTACTAAAAGATGCTCTGTAACTTCTTCCAGGTGTAAAAGCCTTCCATGTGCGGCAGTGTATAACAAAGGGCACGATGCACGCTTACTCACTACAGCAAACTGCCAAGAGCAGACTTCTGTAAAGCATAGCAAACAATCAGAGGGCATCTTTCACCGGTGTGGCTTAAATCTATGGAAATTCGGTTGCTATGGGTTACCGTGCTTGGTCATCACTGCTTGGTCAACCGAACCTGCGCAGCACAGGGCTAGCCAGAGTATGACACCGGACAGCGTTGTCAGAGGCAACGTGAAACATGAATGACAGCCAATCAAAATGTATCTTTCACCGGAGTGGCTTAAAGAAATGGCGATTTGGTTGCTATGGGTCACAGTGCTTGGTCATCACTGCTTGGTCAACCGAACCTGCGCAGCACAGGGCCAGTCAGAGCATGACACCCGACCGCGTGAAACATGCGACACTTTATGTAGGTGACACAGGACACCGCTGGCCTTTCCCATAAGGCAAGTAAAGACACAAATTTTTCACCTGCATGGTGCAGTCACTCAAACCAACCAATTGGATATAGGCTAACGTACGATGGATGAGTGAAAGATGCTATCTGATTGGCAGCTATGGGTTGCCATACTTTGCTTAGTGACTTATTGAACAAGCCCTGATAGTATTGGGGCACCAAGCGTGACTTAGGAGGCGATATATAACAAAATCAACAAAATTAACAAAACTGTCCCATATTTCTTGGGAGAATCCTTGGTGAAAGTTGGGTGAAAAACTTCATATATATATATATATATATATATATATATATATGTGTGTGTGTATATATATATATATATATAGTTGTATGGGACGGCCACATAATATTAAACCATAGCAATATATTCTATGTTGCTCAAATGGAAAGAATGTATAAGTCTATCTATCTATCTATCTATCTATCTATCTATCTATCTATCTATCTATCTATCCATCCATTATCTATCTATCTATCCATCTATCTCAAGTCAATATTTAATTTTTGCTTAGTACTCAATGCCTTGACTGTACACATCATATGCCTATCAAGCAGCCATGCCTACACGCACACGCGTGCTCACACGCCCAATCACTGCCATGTCTCTTCTATTGTTCTCAAGAACCTTCTCTCCACCTCCCCCCCCCCACCACCACCACCACCACCACCATTACCATCACTATGTTCCTGTAGGTACCAGCTGCAACTGGGCTGGGTGTACGTTGTGCTGGTTTGTCTATCCTCTGTCTATCTATAGATCTATCTATTTTTCCATTTCCGATACATGGCATGACTCTAGCATACCAAGGACACAGGGCACCCTCCCATTGGAAATGTCTTTTCTTCTTCTGCATTGTAAGACGTAGTCAAGTCCCATATGGGTGTCCCCTGGGAATTGTTCCTCCATCCTTCCACCCTTTTCTATCCACCTTTTCCTGCGGAATACAACCCGTCATCTTCATCCTTAACCCCTTCCTGCCATCGCACTTCAAGGAGACCTCAAACCACCCCCCTCTCCCCGTTTGGGGAATATTATAAGATGGCGGTACTTACAGTCACCATGCTGAGGGAACGTAGGTTGGATGCTGTGGATTTTCGGTTGCGCCTCTCTTGCCGTCGGGATCCTTTCCTCAACGTCCTGGCGTCCGAGGTGCGCCTGCCCACCCCGCCGCTCCCTTGCCCCTTCCCGGCGGCCGTCACGGGATCGAGACAGGGAACGTTCGTGGAAAAAAAAAAAAAAGAATAATAATCAAACGGTACCAAAAAGATCCCTCAGCTTGGCAAAAAAAAAAATATATATATATGAATATATGGAAACTGAGAAAAGAATCCAAAGGTAGCTCAAAAATAGGTAGAAAAAAAGGTTCCAAAAAGCAGTGCGGAGAAAGGATGGATAGGCAGTTTAGGGGGGTGGGGGGCCTTTGTCTGGAAAGAAGAGGAGGGGGGGTTGCTAGAATTTGGAGAAAGGGAATGAGAGAAAAGGGAGGAGGGTAGGGTCCGATATGATTCTCTGTGTCTTTTCCCAAAGTGTTGACACCTATTCTCCCTTCATGTGAAGAGTCGGGTCCCCCTCTCCGCACTTATATATGGAAGTGAGGATGGTGCAGCTCTTTCGGCTATTGGCTGCGGAGAGGAGAAGGGGGAGAGGAGGGGGGAGGAGATGCCTCCGTCCTTCCTCTTTTCTTCTGATTTTTTTTTCTTTTCTTTGCTCGAGGGCCCCCTGAGAAGAGGGACACAGAGGAGGAGACTGTCACACCTGCCGATCAGCAACACTTCTATATGTGCTGCCATTCTATCCGATTTAGAATTCAATCTCAGATCCCCCCCACCTCCGGTCTGTGGTCCTCAATGCAGCCTTGTCAGTCACCTCCTCCTCCATCACTTATTCCTCCTCTGCATCCTTCACATCTCTCTGCCCATCCTCCATCCCTCTGCCTTGTCCTCTCCCGTCTCCCTCCGGTACCCGTCTTGTCTTTGTAGTGTCAGCTCTGAGCAGCCTGCCATGTACCGTGTATGCGACATCTTCCTGAGTGTAGCCTAGGAATTCAACCCAAGGTTCATGACGTCTACAAGTAACGTCTCCTATGTGTTGTCCATAGACTGCAATCTGTTATCTACATACAGATATGTCATGTCCTACAGAATCACAGCACTGATCTACACATATACAGTGTGTTACATTGTACAAGGGTGACATCACTGTTCTCCTATGTATGTTACATTGTACAAGGGTGACATCACTGTTCTCCTATGTATGTTACATTGTACAAGGGTGACATCACTGTTCTCCTATGTATGTTACATTGTACAAGGGTGACATCACTGTTCTCCTATATATGTTACATTGTACAAGGGTGACATCACTGTTCTCCTATATATGTTACATTGTACAAGGGTGACATCACTGTTCTCCTATGTATGTTACACTGTACAAGGGTGACATCACTACTCTCCAATATATGTTACATTGTACAAGGGTGACATCACTACTCTCCTATATATGTTACATTGTACAAGGGTGACATCACTGTTCTCCTATATATGTTACATTGTACAAGGGTGACATCACTGTTCTCCTATATATGTCACATTGTACAAGGGTGACATCACTGTTCTCCTATGTATGTTACATTGTACAAGGGTGACATCACTGTTCTCCTATATATGTTACATTGTACAAGGGTGACATCACTGTTCTCCTATATATGTTACATTGTACAAGGGTGACATCACTGTTCTCCTATGTATGTTACATTGTACAAGGGTGACATCACTGTTCTTATATATGTTACACTGTACAAGGGTGACATCACTACTCTCCAATATATGTTACATTGTACAAGGGTGACATCACTGTTCTCCTATGTATGTTACATTGTACAAGGGTGACATCACTGTTCTCCTATGTATGTTACATTGTACAAGGGTGACATCACTGTTCTCCTATATATGTTACATTGTACAAGGGTGACATCACTGTTCTCCTATGTATGTTACATTGTACAAGGGTGACATCACTGTTCTCCTATATATGTTACATTGTACAAGGGTGACATCACTGTTCTCCTATATATGTTACACTGTACAAGGGTGACATCACTGTTCTCCTATATATGTTACATTGTACAAGGGTGACATCACTGTTCTCATATATGTTACATTGTACAAGGGTGACATCACTGTTCTCCTATGTATGTTACATTGTACAAGGGTGACATCACTGTTCTCCTATATATGTTACATTGTACAAGGGTGACATCACTGTTCTCCTATATATGTTACATTGTACAAGGGTGACATCACTGTTCTCCTATATATGGTACATTGTACAAGGGTGACATCACTGTTCTCCTATGTATGTTACATTGTACAAGGGTGACATCACTGTTCTCATATATGTTACATTGTACAAGGGTGACATCACTGTTCTCATATATGTTACATTGTACAAGGGTGACATCACTGTTCTCCTATATATGGTACATTGTACAAGGGTGACATCACTGTTCTCCTATGTATGTTACATTGTACAAGGGTGACATCACTGTTCTCCTATGTATGTTACATTGTACAAGGGTGACATCACTGTTCTCCTATATATGTTACATTGTACAAGGGTGACATCACTACTCTCCAATATATGTTACATTGTACAAAGGTTACATCACTACTATCCTATATATGTTACATTGTACAAGGGTGACATCACTGTTCTCCTATGTATGTTACATTGTACAAGGGTGACATCACTACTCTCCAATATATGTTACATTGTACAAGGGTGACATCACTACTCTCCTATATATGTTACATTGTACAAGGGTGACATCACTGTTCTCCTATGTATGTTACATTGTACAAAGGTGACATCACTGTTCTATATATGTTACATTGTACAAGGGTGACATCACTGTTCTCCTATATATGTTACATTGTACAAGGGTGACATCACTGTTCTCCTATATATGTTACATTGTACAAGGATGACATCACTGTTCTCCTATATATGTTACATTGTACAAGGGTGACATCACTGTTCTCCTATATATGTTACATTGTACAAGGGTGACATCACTGTTCTCCTATATATGTTACATTGTACAAGGGTGACATCACTGTTCTTATATATGTTACATTGTACAAGGGTGACATCACTGTTCTCCTATGTATGTTACATTGTACAAGGGTGACATCACTGTTCTCCTATGTATGTTACATTGTACAAGGGTGAGATCACTGTTCTCCTATGTATGTTACATTGTACAAGGGTGACATCACTGTTCTCCTATGTATGTTACATTGTACAAGGGTGACATCACTACTCTCCAATATATGTTACATTGTACAAGGGTGACATCACTACTCTCCTATATATGTTACATTGTACAAGGGTGACATCACTGTTCTCCTATGTATGTTACATTGTACAAAGGTGACATCACTGTTCTATATATGTTACATTGTACAAGGGTGACATCACTGTTCTCCTATATATGTTACATTGTACAAGGGTGACATCACTGTTCTCCTATATATGTTACATTGTACAAGGATGACATCACTGTTCTCCTATATATGTTACATTGTACAAGGGTGACATCACTGTTCTTATATATGTTACATTGTACAAGGGTGACATCACTGTTCTCCTATATATGTTACATTCTACAAGGATGACATCACTGTTCTCCTATATATGTTACATTGTACAAGGGTGACATCACTGTTCTCCTATATATGTTACATTGTACAAGGGTGACATCACTGTTCTCCTATATATGTTACATTGTACAAGGGTGACATCACTGTTCTCCTATATATGTTACATTGTACAAGGGTGACATCACTGTTCTCCTATATATGTCACATTGTACAAGGGTGACATCACTGTTCTCCTATATATGTTACATTGTACAAGGGTGACATCACTGTTCTCCTATATATGTTACATTGTACAAGGGTGACATCACTGTTCTCCTATATATGTTACATTGTACAAGGGTGACATCACTGTTCTCCTATATGTTACACTGTACAAGGGTGACATCACTGTTCTCCTATATATGTCACATTGTACAAGGGTGACATCACTGTTCTCCTATATATGTTACATTGTACAAGGGTGACATCACTGTTCTCCTATATATGTTACATTGTACAAGGGTGAGATCACTGTTCTCCTATGTATGTTACATTGTACAAGGGTGACATCACTGTTCTTATATATGTTACACTGTACAAGGGTGACATCACTACTCTCCAATATATGTTACATTGTACAAGGGTGACATCACTGTTCTCCTATATATGTTACATTGTACAAGGGTGACATCACTGTTCTCCTATGTATGTTACATTGTACAAGGGTGAGATCACTGTTCTCCTATGTATGTTACATTGTACAAGGGTGAGATCACTGTTCTCCTATGTATGTTACATTGTACAAGGGTGACATCACTGTTCTCCTATGTATGTTACACTGTACAAGGGTGACATCACTGTTCTCCTATATATGTTACATTGTACAAGGGTGACATCACTGTTCTCCTATATATGTTACATTGTACAAGGGTGACATCACTGTTCTCCTATGTATGTTACATTGTACAAGGGTGACATCACTGTTCTCCTATGTATGTTACATTGTACAAGGGTGACATCACTGTTCTTATATATGTTACACTGTACAAGGGTGACATCACTACTCTCCAATATATGTTACATTGTACAAGGGTGACATCACTGTTCTCCTTTGTATGTTACATTGTACAAGGGTGACATCACTACTCTCCAATATATGTTACATTGTACAAGGGTGACATCACTGTTCTCCTATATATGTTACATTGTACAAGGGTGACATCACTGTTCTCCTATGTATGTTACATTGTACAAGGGTGACATCACTGTTCTCCTATATATGTTACATTGTACAAGGGTGACATCACTGTTCTCCTATGTATGTTACATTGTACAAGGGTGAGATCACTGTTCTCCTATGTATGTCACATTGTACAAGGGTGACATCACTGTTCTCCTATGTATGTTACATTGTACAAGGGTGACATCACTAGCAGGGGCGGACTGACTACTCTACAAATACATGTTGGGTTGTACAAGAATGACATCACAACTCTACAATATATGTTCGATTGTTCAAGAATGACATCACTGATCTATGGATCAATATTCAAGAATGACATCACTGTTCTCCAGTATATGTCAGATTGTACAAGGATGACATCTCTACTTTACAAAATCATTAGGTTGTACAAGGATGACATCACTACTCTCCACTATATGTTAGATTGTACAAAAATGACATCACTGATCTACAGAGAAATATTACATTGTACAAGGATGACATCATTACTCTCCAGTATGTTAGATCGTATAAGGATGATATCACTACTCTACCAATATGTTAGGTGGTACAAAGACGACATCACTTTTCTCTAAATATGCAGTATGTTATCTGTTTACAGGAGTGACATCACCACTCACCAATTACAAGTCACATATTGCACAATAGAGATAACCTTCACAAACACGCTACTTTTTTCAGGAGACACACTACCATTCTCCAGATATATTTTAAAGGAATGACATCACCACTCCCCAAATATACATTATATTCTACAAAAGTGACATCATCACTGAAAATTCACATGACATGTGACAGGATGAACATAACTAGTCTCCTGGGAGTTTATCCTTTGAAAACATATTATATGATAGAGAGGTGAAATCGCTATTCTCCAATATATGTTACAGGAGTGACATCACTTCTCTGCAAATATTTTATAAATCATCACTGCTCAGCAAATATATGTTAAATATTTACAGGAGTGACATCACTACTCTCTAATTGTATATTATATTGCAAGGGCATCACTCCTCTCCATCTCCACGTATATACAGTATGAGGACTTTACTGAAAGTAATACAAAATGGACATAACTTTTGACTAAACCTACCTAAGTCATTCAAATTTCAAATGCTGGTAGAGTAGACGTAGCTGTAGACAAGCATCTAAATCTACTGGTCCTCTGAAGCTCGATGCGTGTTTAGATCGCTTTTCAGAGGCAATCAACAGGTAGTGAGGAGGTGAAGTGACACCTCCTCATTTTCTGTTTTAACCCCATTTTTTTCCAACAAATATGCCGGTATGTTTGTGGTGCCTCCCTGTTTAACTGAATTGGTCGCGTTTGGTGAGCTTGCCACCCGATGATCACTGCATGTCAGGTATTTTTTGTCTTCAACCTGAAGCTTTGCAACTACAAATGTAAACATTCCTGTTGCCTATTGCAGTTTAAGGGGGAGCAGTAAAAATGCAGCTCAGCTGCACATTTTTACTGCCCCACAAGCACACTTCTACACGATGTAACTCTTCCTCTATACTAGTGGTCCCCAAACTGCAGCCCTGGGGCTGGCTGTGGCCTTTTGCTTGCCTTTATCTGGCACTTGAGGCATTATTCCTACCACTGACACTAACAATGGGGCAATATTCCTGCCACTGACACCAACAACAGGGCACTATTCTTTGCACTGATACCAACAATGGGGCACTATTCCTACCGCCGACACCAACAACGGGGCACTATTCCTTCCACTGATACCAACAATGGGGCATTATTCCTGCCACTGATACCAACAATGGGGCATAATTCCTTTCACTGACATCAAAAACAGGGCATTATTCCTGCCACTGACACCAACATTGGGGCATTATTCCTGCCACTGACACCAACATTGGGGCATTATTCCTGCCACTGAAACCAACAACGGAGCACTACTCCTGCCACTGAAACCAACAACGGAGCACTATTCCTTCCACTGATACCAATGATAGAGCACTATTCCTGCCACTGAAACCAACAACAGAGCACTATTCCTGCCACTGAAACCAACAACAGAGCACTATTCCTGCCACTGAAACCAAGAACAGAGCACTACTCCTGCCACTGAAACCAAAAACAGAGCACTATTCTGCCACTGAAACCAAAAACAGAGCACTATTCCTCCCACTGATACCAATGATAGAGCACTATTCCTGCCCCTGATACCAACAACGGAGCACTATTCCTGCCACTGAAACCAACAACGGAGCACTATTCCTCCCACTGATACCAATGATAGAGCACTATTCCTGCCACTGACACCAACAACGGAGCACTATTCCTGCCACTGACACCAACAACGGAGCACTATTCCTGCCACTGATACCAACAATGGAGCACTATTCCTCCCACTGATACCAATGATAGAGCACTATTCCTGCCACTGACACCAACAACGGAGCACTATTCCTGCCACTGACACCAACAACGGAGCACTATTCCTGCCACTGATACCAACAATGGAGCACTATTCCTCCCACTGATACCAATGATAGAGCACTATTCCTGCCACTGACACCAACAACGGAGCACTATTCCTGCCACTGACACCAACAACGGAGCACTATTTCTGCCACTGACACCAACAACGGAGCACTATTCCTGCCACTGACACCAACATTGGGGCATTATTCCTGCCACTGACACCAACATTGGGGCATTATTCCTGCCACTGAAACCAACAACGGAGCACTACTCCTGCCACTGAAACCAACAACGGAGCACTATTCCTTCCACTGATACCAATGATAGAGCACTATTCCTGCCACTGAAACCAACAACAGAGCACTATTCCTGCCACTGAAACCAACAACAGAGCACTATTCCTGCCACTGAAACCAAGAACAGAGCACTACTCCTGCCACTGAAACCAAAAACAGAGCACTATTCTGCCACTGAAACCAAAAACAGAGCACTATTCCTCCCACTGATACCAATGATAGAGCACTATTCCTGCCCCTGATACCAACAACGGAGCACTATTCCTGCCACTGAAACCAACAACGGAGCACTATTCCTCCCACTGATACCAATGATAGAGCACTATTCCTGCCACTGACACCAACAACGGAGCACTATTCCTGCCACTGACACCAACAACGGAGCACTATTCCTGCCACTGATACCAACAATGGAGCACTATTCCTCCCACTGATACCAATGATAGAGCACTATTCCTGCCACTGACACCAACAACGGAGCACTATTCCTGCCACTGACACCAACAACGGAGCACTATTCCTGCCACTGATACCAACAACGGAGCACTATTCCTGCCACTGAAACCAACAATGGGGCATTATTCCTGCCACTGAAACCAACAACGGAGCACTATTCCTCCCACTGATACCAATGATAGAGCACTATTCCTGCCACTGACACCAACAACGGAGCACTATTCCTGCCACTGATACCAACAATGGAGCACTATTCCTGCCACTGACACCAACAACGGAGCACTATTCCTGCCACTGATACCAAAAACGGAGCACTATTCCTCCCACTGATACCAATGATAGAGCACTATTCCTGACACTGAAACCAACAACAGAGCACTATTCCTGCCACTGATACCAAAAATGGGGCATTATTCCTGCCACTGAAACCAACAATGGAGCACTATTATTCCCACTGATACCAATGATAGAGCACTATTCCTGCCACTGATACCAACAACGGAGCACTATTCCTCCCACTGAAACCAACAACAGAGCACTATTCCTCCCACTGATACCAATGATAGAGCACTATTCCTGCCACTGAAACCAACAACAGAGCACTATTCCTTCCACTGATACCAACAACGGAGCACTATTCCTGCCACTGAAACCAACAATGGAGCACTATTCCTACCACTGATATCAACAACGGAGCACTATTCCTTCCACTGATATCAACAATGGGGCACAATTCCCCCCACTAATGCCAATGATGGGGCACAATTCCTCCCACTGATACCAATGATAGAGCACTATTCCTTCCACTGATACCAACAATGGGGCACTATTCCTGCCACTGAAACCAACAACGGAGCACTATTCCTCCCACTGATACCAATGATAGAGCACTATTCCTGCCACTGAAACCAACAACGGAGCACTATTCCTGCCACTGATACCAATGATGGGGCACTATTCCTGCCACTGATACCAATGATAGAGCACTATTCCTGCCACTGAAACCAACAACGGAGCACTATTCCTCCCACTGATACCAACAATGGGGCACTATTCCTCCCACTGACACCAACAATGGGGCACTATTCCTCCCACTGACACCAACAATGGGGCACTATTCCTCCCACTGACACCAACAATGGGGCACTATTCCTCCCACTGACACCAACAATGGGGCACTATTCCTCCCACTGACACCAACAATGGGGCATTACTCCTTCTACTGACACTAACAATGGCGCACTATTCCTGTCACTGAACTGGCACTCCATTCCTTCCACTGATGCCAGCAATGTGGCACCATTCCTCCAACTGACACCAACTATTTCTCCCCCTAAAACCAAAGAGCAAGCATTGTTTACTCCCAATGCCCCCTTAAAGTCAAAAGGAAAGTAAACTGGCCTTTTCTTTAGAAGGTTTGGAGACCCCTGCTCTATACAAAGGTACAACCCAACAAAGCCACCATGACAAGCAATGCATTTGCGCCATAGGTGAACCCAACTCTCAAATCCTCTTTAAAGAAAATCAGGTGTACATCACCTTCATCCTTCTGCCCCGGTACCTGTTTCAGGGGCTGATGTACTCCAGGAGATGTCCTCCATGTGGGGTGGACATGCCCTATGCTAACCCAGTTCTGGACAAAATTCCTTAAACTATTACAATCATTACTAACCTGTCCTTTTCCCCAAAGAACCGATGTCCTGTTACATCTGAAACCGAAATACCAATGTAAACTGGCTCCTTATGTACTACTGGCAGCAAAGCAAACTAAAGCAAAAGCTTGGAAACAGTTCACCCCAGGGGCGGACTGACAACTCATGGGGCCCCCGGGCAATAGGAGATCATGGGGCCCTTGTGTCCTTGCCCACACTCAAAAAAGCCTATGAAAAAGGTACCAGGGGCATCTCATGGGGCCCACTACTGACCCCGGGCCCTCGGGCAGCGCCCGAGTTTCCAAATGGTCAGTCCGCCCCTGGTTCACCCCCTTTACAGAAGTCAGCTGCCGCTTGGATTTCTTTTTCATCAATGAAAAGCTCTCCAGCGTCATTTTAGATACACATGAGAAATTCCTCAAAATATGGACCCCTTGGTTCCAACATGCCCATCCTACTATGTTATTAGCCAGTTATGCATTACTATACACATCGAGACCCGGGGCACAGGCTCGAGCGCCTTCATGACTTCTCTTTCCTTCACTCCATTTCTTTTTTAGGCTCTTCAATATGGATGATTTATGCTTTGCTCTTGCGTACTTTCTCATTTTATTTTTTGAATTGTGCATTTTTATACGTTGATATCTCACGCACCAACGCCAGATTCCTCAGTTAGGGCGTATGGCTTTTCTGTTGTTACTTATGCTGTTCTTTCTTTGATGCAACATAGTCACTGGACTTCTCTGATGCACCATAAGTGTTGTCTTTGTTATGGTTTTTGTATATAATGTATTACCGCCTCAGCTTGTAAGCTATTGAGGTCACTGTCTGTTAACCAGTTCCCTACCGCGCTATAGCCGAAAAACGGCTATAGTGCCGTTGTCTAGTTCATGGAGGGTGTCCATGGATGTCCTCCCAGAACACGTCCTCTGCTTGGTGCCGCCAGTGATTGCTGTGTTCTATGGACACAGGTGATCATGTGATATGGTAAACGGCCAATCACAGCTGCCTTTTACCATGTGATCCAATGACACAGCAGATCACCGGGTAAATACAGTTGCCAGCAGTGCCACCCACCTGTGCCCAGCAGTACCACCCATCAGTGCTGCCGAGCAGTTCCACCCATCAGTGTCCAGCAGTGCCGTTAGTCAGTGCCACCCATCAGTGCAGCCCATCAGTGTCGCCTATTAGTGGAGCATCATCAGTGCCAGCTCATCAGTGCTGACTTTCAATGCCGCCTAGAGTGTGCCTCTTATCAGTGCTGCCTATCCGTGCCACTTCATCAGTGCCCATCAATGCCGCCTATCAGTGGCCATCAGTGCTGTCTATCAGTGCCCATTAATGCTGTCTATCAGTGCCCATCAATGCTGTCTATCAGTGCCCATCAATGCCGCCTATCAGTGGCCATCATTGCTCTCTATCAGTGACCATCAGTGCTGTCTATCAGTGCCCATCAGTGCTGTCTATCAGTGCCCATCAGTGCTGCCTATCAGTGCTGCCTATCCATGCCACCTCATCAGTGCCCATCAGTGCTGTCAGTGCCCATCAGTGCTGCCTATCAGTGCCCATCAGTGCTGTCTATCAGTACCCATCAGTGCTGTCTATCAGTGCAGCCTCATCAATGCACATCAGTGAAGGAGAAAAATTACCTGTTTGCAAAATGTTATAATAGAAACAAACAAAAACTTTTTTTTTGCTCTTTTTTTGTTTATAGTGTAAAAAATAAAACACCCAGCAGTGATTAAATACCACCAAAAGAAAGCTCTATTTGTGTGAAAAAAATTTCATATGGGTACAATGTTGCATGACCGCGCAATTGTCATCCAAAGTGCAACAGTGCTGAAAGTCTGGGCACGAATTGGCCTGGGCACGAAGGGGGTATAAGTGCCCGGCAGGCAAGTGGTTAATATGGCAGAGGTTACATTCTATACCTGGAAAATTTATTGAAAAAAAAATCAGGTGTGCTCTGATGTACCCATTTTTTTTGCAGCCACTTTCACCTTGTCTGTGTCAGCCAATCATTGTGCACAGGGTTTACCTTTCATTGAATCAAAAAAGTGGAAGTTCAGGACACTAAATGGTGGATGGGGGACCACTGACCAGCCAAATTTGCAGATCCCCTGATTTGCTGCCAAAAATTAGTGTGGTCTCGAATTGTCATGGTGAAAGTGAACCATTTTCAGATTCTTCTTCAGTCACTTAGTCCTAATGTCTTCTCCAAGCTTCTTAAGTGTCTCAATGTACTGCTTGCTGGTCACAGAACAGCCACATTCCAGAAAATCAAGGAGAATGATGCCCTTGTCATCCTAGAAAACAAACACTGTGACTTTCTTTGCTGGTTGCTGGATCTTGAACTTCTTAGTTCTTGGGGAAGAGGTGTAATGCCATTCCATGGAAAGATTCTTCGTTTCTGGATCATAAAGACACACCCATGTTTCATCCTGTCACCAGTGTCTTCATAGGCTTCAAACACTTCCAGCAGATCAGAGCAGACTTCCACCCAAATTAAATTCTGGTGTCAGCTGCTGAGGTTCCCACTTTGCACACACTTTCGGCTACCCTTAGACTTCCACCATCTTCTATATTGCAGTGTGCAGTCCAGCTGTGCGGCAAGCTCATGCATTGTGGATCGGTCTGTGCCAATCAATTCGTCCACTCGCTGACGATTTGTGCCAGTGGCCACAGTTGATAGTCTTCCACTGTGTGGTTTGTCTTCAATGCTGGTTTCCTCTTCTTTAAACTTCTTTATCCATCTGTGCACATTGCTCTTGACAATGGTCATCTCCATAAACATTCTCTAGGCTTCTGTGGATGTCGGACAGCTTGCTCCCCTCCTTCATGAAAAACTCAATGACGGCATGTTGCTTCTGCTTGGAATCTATTTTTTACCTACAATACAAAAGAAAAAGAAGTTCATTTTACCATCATCAATGAAAAATTTACAGCATGACTCCAAAACACCATATCCAAATTCTGCTGAGTTTGGAACCCTTGGCTTACAGCATTTCTCCTCAACAGACTTTGACCACCACCTGCTGGACCTGTGATGGCCTGGTCCATAACACCCCAAAGTACCCTTCCTCAGCCTCATCTCCCTCTCTCTTTTTTCTCTTTTTACTCCTCCTTTAGCTCAGTTACATAGGCTCAAGCTTCTGTGGATGTCGGACAGCTTGCTCCTCTCCTTCATGAAAAACTCAATGATGGCATGTTGCTTCTGATTGGAATCTCATTTTTACCAGCAATACAAAAGAAGAAGAAGAGTTACTATAGAGGAAGAGTTACTCTACTAACATGTGAAATTTGAATGACCTATGTAAATTAATAAAACAGTTATGCCCTAACTGCAACCCAAGGGGGTCTCCAGATCTCATCTTGTCCTTATGACCCACATCCTCAGATATGCAAAACAAGTTATAGAAAAGACCTGGCTATCACACCACATTCCTATTTTGGAGGTTAAATCTCAAGTTCATTTTACCATCATCAAAGAAAAATGTACAGCATGACTCCAAAATACCATATCCAAATTCTGCTGAGTTTGAGACCCTTGGCTTACTACATTTCTCCTCAACAGACTTTGACCACCACCTGCTGGACCTGTGATGGTTTGGTCCATAGCTCCCCAAAGTACCCTTCCTTAGCCTCATCTCCCTCTCTCTTTTTACTCCTCCTTTAGCTCAGATACATGGGCTCCATATGCGACTATACTGAGCATCCGGTCCTGAAACTAAGTATCTTTACGTGTCTTTAATATTTAACCAGTACTGCCAATCTGAGTATTCCGTCATACTGTCTATCTTTTGATATTTGGATAAAATATCTCAAACGGTTGTTTTTTTTTTTATAAAACCTATACATTTATTGTTGTAATGAAGCTTGTCATGTACATTATATCCTGTTTCTTCTTAGTATAAATGATAAAAAGTAAAAATAATAAAAATAAAGATGAAAATAAAAATAAAGATAAAAAGTAAAAATGATAAAAAGTACAAATAATAAAAATAAAGACAAAAAGTAAAAATGATAAAAAGTAAAAATAATAAAAATAAAGATAAAAATAAAGATTAAAAAATAAAAATGATAAAAAATGATTAGGCTTAGTAAAAACTATTGAACAAGAAAAAAGTTATGCCCACGTTTGCATTAACCAGTTGTAGACCGCCCCATGTATGTTTACTGCGGCAGGGTGGCCGCTCTGTGCTGGATAATGTACATGTATGTGGACCAGCATTTTTGGGTAGGGGGGCGTGAGCAAACGCCCACTGTTCAATCTGTGCTGTCTCTCAGCACAACACGAGTCAGTCAGCAGGTCCCGGCCAATGATTTATGGTCGTGACCTGCTGATCAGCTTAGCAAATGACAGTACAGAGCCCTGTGTTTACTAACAACACAGGGCTCTGTACACAGAGCAGAGATGTGGCTATTTTCTTCTCCCTGCAAAGGGAGAAAAAACAGGCACATCTCTTAGTAACGGCAGCGCATATTAAACACATTAAACATTGTTAGGCACATAGTTAACCCTTTGATTGCCCCTAGATGTTAACCCCTTCCCAGCCAGTGTCATTAGTAAAGTGGCAGTGTATAGTATTATCACTTATCACTGTATTAGTGTCACTGGAGATATCAGTGTCAGTTAGTCAGTTCCTACCCAGTGTCAGTTAGTGTCAGATTGCCCGCAACACTATCATAGTCCCAGTATAACCTAGTATAAAAATAAATAATCAAATAAATAAAAATTCCACCGTTGTTTGTAGACACCATCACTTTTGCACAAACCAATTAATATACACTTATTGGAATTTTTTTTTAACCAAAGACATGTAGAAGAATACATTTTTACCTAAAGAAATTGTATCTATTTTTTTTAATAACTTTTACATCCTATGGTGCCCTGTTCAAATATGCCCGGTGCACTGGTGGTGCAGATTCATTGTGGTTTTAAAAAGAGTCTTGTCCGATTTCTAAACAGCGCCTTCAAGTTCAAGTGCGGATTACAGGCTATTGACTTCTATGGGAAGGGGATCATTCCATATGTGTGAACAGGATCAAATCCTGAGCTGATCCTGTCCTGAACCTGAGGTAATCCTGACATGAACCGCTGAACAACTACTGTGTCAATCAGCTGTGAAACCTGAGCTTCAATCCGCACCACACATGTGTGAATCAGCTCTGAATGTCAGTTGATTCACACATGTGTGGTGCGGTTTGAAGCTCAGGTTTCACAGCTAATTGACACAGTAGTTGTTCACAGGTTCTCATAAGGTTCAGGACAGGATCTTATCCTGTTCACACATATGCGGTTTATGAACGGTTCCCATAGAAGTCAATGGCCTGAACTGGACAGCACTGCTCAGAAACCATACAGGACTCTTTTTTAAACTACTGCATCTGCACCGCCAGTGCACAAGACATATATGAATAGGCACCATAGGAAGCAATGGTATTTCACATGTCAAGCAGATTGGATGCGGTTCAAACCACATCCAATCCACATATATGTGAACGGGCATTTATATATTATAGAACTATTATATATACATGATTGGAACAATATATGTAGGCAGACAACTGCGAATTCCAGCTGTACTATAGGGATGATTTACATTGTAATGAGGACAATGTCACTGGCACATACAGTGTACAGAGGGGAGTGGGGGGTTGAGGAGCCCATTCATATCCCAGCTGTCTATTATTGTAGGTTTTCCCCCAACCCATACTATGACCTCTTCTCTGACAATGACGACACATTGGGGGTTATTTACTAAAACTGGAGCGTGCAAAATCTGGTGCAGTTCTGCATAGAAACCAATCAGCTTTCTGGTCTTATTGCCAAAGCTTAATTGAACAAGCTGAAGTTAGAAACTGATTGGCTACTATGCACAGCTGCACCAGATTCCGTGAGCACCAGTTTTAGTAAATCTCCCCCAATGAGCCCACAATAGTACAAAGTGCTCCATTCCATGGGCTAAATCGTAGCTGTGACCAGGGGTGGACTGACCATTTGGAAACTCGGACACAAGGGCCCGGGGTCAGTAGGGGGCCCCATGAGATACCCCTGGTACCTTTTTCATAGGCTTTTTTGAGTTTGGGCAAGGACACAGGGGCCCCATGATCCCCTATTGCCCGGGGGCCCCATGAGTTGTCAGTCCGCCCCTGGCTGTGACTACAAGTCATAGTTACATAGTTAGTCTGGCTGAAAAAAGACAAAAGTCTATCCAGTTCAACCATTAAATAGTTGATCCAGAGGAAGGCAATAAACCCAGCAAAGCATGATCCAATTTGCTCCTGCAGGGAAAAAATGTCCTTCCTGATCCCCCGAGAGGCAATCGGATATTCCCTGGATCAACTTTACCTATAAATGTTAGTATCCAGTTATATTCTGTGCATCCAAGAAAGAATCCAGGACTTTTTTAAAGCAATCTACCAAGCTGGCCAGAACCAACTCTTGAGGGAGTCTATCCCACATTCTCACAGCTCTCACTGTGAAGAAACCTTTCCGTGTTTGGAGATTACATTTCTTTTCCTCCAGACGTAGAGTGCCCCCTTGATCCATGGGTATCAGGCCAGGTACCATCATACAACGAGCAAAAAGGCTACTAGCTCCTGGCCCCCTGGGCAGACGTTCCACTAACAGATTTCAGGTGATGGATCTTGGATAGTGAGCTGCACTGATGCCGTATGTTGGTTTACAGCTTAGGTTGAATGTTTCGTCATCATCAATCCAATGTTCATGGCAAGTCACTTCTTGCACCTGATAAATCCACCCAATTAGGTGGATGCTGCTGGCAGCTTATGATATCGCTCAGGGTTCACAGGTCTGCATGCATGGTGTGGTCATGATGAAGGATTCCCCCTCTTCCTGCTGGGTTTTTTCTTTTTTCTATTTAAAGGCACGCAACAGATACAATAAATCGTAGACTTCCCATAGACTAAAATCGATTACAAATTGCTGGAGGCTCCATTCACACTTGTGCTACTTCAAAATTTTCGCGATTTTCATTGCGACTTTACAGGTTGACTTGCTGCGACTTTGTCGTGACTTTGATCTGACTTTGATGTGACTTTGGATGAGTTCGACTTTGGCTTTGACTAAGGATGCTTGTTTGTGCTTTACAAAGTCGCACACAAGTTGCAGACAAGTCACGTGTATATCATTCAGGTGCAGCTTTCATGTGACCTTAAAGGGTTTACATTGAAGTCGATGGCCTTCAAGTAGCATGAAAGTCGGACCAAAGTAGGGAAGGGACTACTTTCAAGTCACTGCAATTTGAAGTCGCACAGATATGAATGGTACTCATTGGGAAACATGGGGTGCAACTTGTCATGTGACTTTAGACCCCAAAGTCGCATGACAAATCACACAAGTGGGAATGGGCTCTAGTACATCTGGTGTGTTAATAAGACATTCAAGGTGACCTAGAAAAAGCACTGTAAGCATCCACCGAAAGGCAAAACAATGAATATACAAATGTCAACATCTAATATAAAGAGTGCAAAATGCTGGATTTTCTTAACCTCTTGCCGATCGTGTAACAAGTCTATGTGGCGGCAAGAAAAGTGGACTTTAACGGTGGCCTGAGGCTGAGATCACACTCTGTTCTCTCGGCACACTGCCTAAGCTGCCTCCGACAGCTCTCTGTCACAGCTTCTGATTAGGAGCCAATGGGATGGGCTCCCATTCATGTGATCACTGTGAGAGCCAATCACAGTGATCATATAATATAGAAGCAGTGCAAGCCCACTTAAAAGGGCAGTAAGAGATTAATGCAGACATCGCAAAATAAAAACGAATAGTCCATTAACAATGAAATAACAAATCCAGCAATACTCAACTTAAATTCAGGGACTTTTTCAGCAGTAATAGTTTTCTGCCACTAGATGTCCTCAGTCTGATGGTCAGCCTCATTCAACCCACTTGCTCTGATCCTAGGTCATCCTGGCCCCGCTGCAGCTTGGCACTGAACAGTGAACTGAGAAGCACCACCGTGGTGAGCTCATCTCTGTCATTCTGCTCTCTCCTCCTATCAGCATGCTTCTTGTCAGCACATGAACTGATTGTCTCCTTGTGCTCCTTCTTCCTCCCAGACTCCAACTCTGCTGTACAGGGATTGCAAGAAGCTGATCCCAAGTCCCATTCAGGTACTTACACTGTGTGTATTTAAAAAAAAAAATACTTAATGATGTATTAATGATTACTGTGCTGTATTAATTTGTCTTTTATGTCTGCCTGGAGTTCATCTATTTTATAGTATGGAGATGCATAACAACGACAAGAGCAAGTAATGCTCCCAGATAGATGGGAATTATGGCACACGTGGTATATCGATGACATACAGCATGATTCAGCCCATTGTGCTCCACCTATAACGCAAATATTACTTTTGGGTGGGGTGTTTTTTTAACCTATCACAACCTGAAAATGTTCTAGGTGACCTTCAACCTTCACGTAATCCCTGACACTAAACAGAAGCCCAAACCTAACCCATAACCCAGCCCTTAGTCTGCACATAACACCTTATGGTAACCCTAAATCTCATGCACTTTAATGGCAACCAAATGGAAAAGGCATTGGGAAGTCAATATCATCCTCTGCTCCTGCCAGTGCCTTGTCTATGCAGTTTTCAGTGGAACCCCCATATCACAATGATCAGTAGTTCTGCAGGTACGGGCAGCTGAAGTTATAGTCAAATCTGGACTTTTCCTGTAAAATTTGAGTTTGGTTCCAGCACTCTTTGCGTTCTTTAATTTGATGGGCAGCTTCACTGACCAATAGGAAGGCTTAGGTGGTCAACAGCAGGTCAGAGCCCAACAGTTGCAGTTAAAGCTGAGATCTGCTCATGCTGTCAGCTGCCCCTATCTATTGATTTGCTGGTTCTTTTGTCATCATGATCTCCTTGGAAAGTAACATCTGCCAGTGCTTTTCTCATCACATGCTCAGCTTGAAGTGCTCAGGTTTGTCCTGGAGAGATACAGTACATCCTGAATCCCGACCGACTGCTATCTGTTGCACTTCAGCCCGGGTTCACACTGATGTACATGGACCCTGTTGGCTGCAGCTTCTGGTCAGGGCCGACATGGAAATATCAATTATGTGAATGTACAGTGTACATGGACCCTGTTGGCTGCAGCTTCTGGTCAGGGCCGACATGGAAATATCAATTATGTGAATGTACAGTGTACATGGACCCTATTGGCTGCAGCCTCTGGTCAGGGCCGACATGGAAATATCAATTGTGTTAATGTACAGTGTACATGGACCCTTTTGGCTGTTGCCTCTGTTCAGGGCCAACATGAAAATATCAATTGTGCTAATGTACAGTGTACATGGACCCTATTGGCTGCAGCTTTTGGTCAGGACCGTCATGGAAATATCATTTGTGTTAATGTACAGTGTACATGGACCCTATTGGCTGCAGCTTTTGGTCAGGACCGTCATAGAAATATCATTTGTGTTAATGTACAGTGTACATGGACCCTATTGGCTGCAGCTTCTGGTCAGGGCCAACATGGAAATATCAATTGTGTTAATGTACAGTGTACATGGACCCTGTTGGCTGTCGCCTCTGGTCATGACCAACATGGAAATATAATTTGTGTTAATGTACAGTGTACATGGACCCTATTAGGGCCGACATAGAAATATCATTTGTGTTAATGTACAGTGTACATGGACCCTTTGGCTGCAGCTTCTGGTCAGGGCCGACATGGAAATATCATTTGTGTTAATGTACAGTGTACATGGACCCTTTGGCTGCAGCTTTTGGTCATGGCCGACATGGAAATATCATTTGTGTTAATGTACAGTGTACATGGACCCTTTGGCTGCAGCTTCTGGTCAGGGCCGACATGGAAATATCATTTGTGTTAATGTACAGTATACAAGGACCCTATTGGCTGCAGCTTTTGGTCATGGCCGACATGGAAATATCATTTGTGTTAATGTACAGTGTACATGGACCCTATTGGCTGTCACCTCTGGTCAGGGCCGACATGGAAATATGATTTGTGCTGATTACATGCTATTGATGTTTGCATCTCCCCATGAATGAGTCATGTATGCAGCGGCACATGCTCATAACCAACTTGGACTTCAGTCATTCCAGATCAGCCACGGTCATTCTGCACATGCACCACCTCTGCATGCAGGACTAATGTGGGGTAAAATGTGACCATTATTAATGTGTAATCAGCAGTGATGCTGCAGCTGTACAAATGTTAATATTTACAAGTCTGATCAGTGGCAGAGGTCGAGAGGGTTTATGTTCACTGAACACATGTAAAGCTAGCAGACAACTTTTTATGCTGGATTTTGCTGTCAGCAAGAGTCTGTATACAAACAATATGCCCGTGTGCATGAGAGCCCTTAGAAGAAACAGAGAAACGTTGCACCCGTCTGAGAATATGATGAGTCTGAGTAATGTCCCCTCCTCCGATTATATTGGTCACCATGAGTGGTCTGTATACCCAGCAGCCCATCTATGTGGAACACAAAATAATGGCCAGGATTGCCTCGCCTCTGCATACACTGCAGCTCACAACAGCCTCAGGCAACAATCCTCTACTGCCAGCAGGGGCCTTTTGTCCAGCTTTGGTAACAATGACATAGCTGACACTTTCCATACATTTCTGTAAGAGGACTGAGTTTCAGTTGTGGAGCGCCTCTGTCCATGGTACTGAATGTAAGGCAAGGCTCCATAACAGTCCATGGAAATCTAACAGACTAGGATTGAAGTGGTATAATAGCGTGTATACGTCCGTCTGCAGGGCTGGATTTCCCACTAGGCCAGGGGTAGGCAACCTGAGAGCCGCAGGACTATAAGTTCCATCATGCCTCTGCAAGTCATAGCTGTAACTGTCAGTTTTTTAACTTTGCAATGCCTCATGGGAAATGTAGTTCCACAACAGCTAGAGAGCCACAGGTTGCCTACCCCTGCACTAGGCAAATGCGGCTAGCCAGACCCAACACTTTCTTTCTTCTGTGAGTAAAACTCTGTTTTTAATAATAGAATACAAAAATATCTGCGCACAGGTCCATTTTATTTTTTATTTTCTTTAGTTTGTTGTATTGCATGGCTGCCAACTGTCCCTGTTTGCAGGGGACAGTCCCTGTTTTAAAGGGGGTCCGTCCCCATCAAGCAAACTTCCCCGGCGATGTAGTCCTTCTCCGTCTTGCTCTGCTGGGTAATTGTGTTAGGGATGGTAACGTGACTTATTATATGCTGGGTCATTTATATATATTTCTGGGACTAATTTGGTCCATATAGTTCATGTCACTCATTTAATTATCTATTTCACTTATCCCCAATTTAGGGGTCACTGTTCTGTGATTTCATGTGTATTCTATTCATCACTATTTTCACTTTTATCTGTAAGTTTTGGCTGATTATTTTCTTCAGCAATAGAGTTGTGTTGCATACAGCCTTGTGGCTTAATCTTCATTCACACAGTTTTAACTGTTTTGTTTTTTCACTTTCACCCGTTTTTCATTATGTTCACTGTGAATATGTACACCTTGGGATTATTTCTTATAGCAACGATTTAGTTGCATTATAGAAGTCTTGTGGCTTTATTTTTTATCGCTGTTCTTTGGGATTCTGATTAAGGATCATTTCACTGTTTCTGTGGGCACAATTTAGGAAAGAAGCAGTATATATATTTTTTTTTCACCCATAGTCACCTATTTATTTCCAGTGGTGTACCTAGGTTATGCCTTTTTTATGTTTGGGTATTATTCCCTGTTATCCATAGGTTTGGATGTTTCATGTGTATTCTATTCTATATTTTATTTCTGATTTTGTGCATATTATCATAGCATTTCCACTATTATTTATACTTTGTGTGGCATATTTATAATAGGAGTTTATTTCTCACTTAGAATTAGCGCAGTACCAATTAGCTTTGTATGTGTTAGGGATGGTGCCAGTCAGAATAGCAGGTGCTACTCCAATATGACCTTACTTAACGGTTTGGTCAAATATTTGAGGTGAGAGCACTACCGGTGGGGGAGAACACAAATGCAAGTTATTTTCACACAAAAAATCAATGAAGAGGCACAGGATATTTCATTCTACAGTGAACTTTGCATGTTTGAAGACGTTTATATATGGACCTCTTTTTTGACTGTTGGTTGATTCACTTATTTTATCTTCATATTTCTTTGATATAAACAGTAGCAATTTGTATGCATATATTATTTATTTTGAGCATCTATAAGTGAAGCGTGGCACATTTTGGTGAATAGTATTGGTTTGGCACACTAGTATGAGTATGTGTTAGGTGCAGGCAATTCACAATCAACACTCAGTAGTAATCACTCACATAGCAGCTCACAAGCTTCCATTTTCCAACTGCCACTCCAATATGGCCATGCGTGGTAAGCATCTCTTACCAGTATGCAGTGACCATGCGTGGCCCATTCACACCAGTATGCAGTGGCCATGCGTGGCCCATTCACACCAGTATGCAGTGGCCAAGCGTGGCCCATTCACACCAGTATGCAGTGGCCATGCGTGGCCCATTTACACCAGTATGCAGTGGCCATGCATGGCCCATTCACACCAGTTTGCAGTGGCCATGCGTGACCCATTCACACCAGTATGCAGTGGCCATGCGTGGCCCATTCACACCAGTATGCAGTGGCCATGCATGGCTCATTCACACCAGCGTGGCCCATTCACACCAGTATACAGTGGCCATGCGTGGCCCATTCACACCAGTATGCAGTGGCCATGCGTGGCCCATTCACACCAGCATAAAGTGGCCATGCGTGGCCCATTCACACCAGTATGCAGTGGCCATGCGTGGCCCATTCACACCAGTATGCAGTGGCCATGCATGGCCCATTCACACCAGCGTGGCCCATTCACACCAGTATACAGTGGCCATGCGTGGCCCATTCACACCAGTATGCAGTGGCCATGCGTGGCCCATTCACACCAGTATGAGGTGGCCATGTGTGGCCCATTCACAACAGTATGCAGTGGGATGAATTTGCGGATGTCTTCCACAGTATAGACAGTCCAAAATTCAGGTTATCCTTTGAGCATTGTACACACCATTACAGTAGAAAAGTACAGCAAGCTTTTTTTTGCATTGCAAATGCACGCATACACATGCAATAATAAAGGAAAGAAGAAGCAAATGAACGCAAAGCAAATTTGGGCAAAAAGGCCCCTAAAATGTTTAGAAAAAATACATATCAATGCATGTTAGTGTGCGTAAGATGCAAGGATGCAGTTTCTGGTGTGTACAGAATATATAGAAAACTTGCGCCAAAGGAATAGACAATAAATTAAATGCTGCTGTTCAGAAATTGACTAAACATCAAAATATACTCATAAAGTGATACAGTGCAAATAATACAAATAAAAATTATATTAAAGTCCAACAAGAGTCCCAAATTAAAGTACAATGTCCCAAAAATTTTTGAAAAAAAAAATGTTTTTGTGAAATTTTTTTTTACATTTTTTGAAAACAAATTTTGAAAAAAAAATATTTTTTTTGTGAAAATAATTTGTGGAAATTTTTTTTTTGTGTACAGGCCCACAGACTACATTTCCTACACACTCAGTAGCCGTATTGGCCCCGTACACACACATGCTAACCCAATATGGTGCGACAGCTGCAGCCCTTCTGTGCAAAAAAAGTTCCCATTGGATGGGAGACATTTCCAAGAAAGGGAGAGGAGCGGGGAAAAACCTAAAAAAAATATCAGGCGCCATTGTAATTGAGCCTCCTGGTGGTGACCAATTTATAATGCTCTCCCACATATAGTCTTTCCTAATGCAGCGAACCAATGATGCTCTCATACCTATGTTGGTGTCTTTTAGAAATCTGTTTAGTTCATCTTTATACCTTCAATGTCTGCCTCTTGTTCCAAAAGTCTCTGACCAGGCGCGATTCTGCAAATGAGGCCACACATGGGGGTGTGGTTTTGTGGGTGGGGTTTAAAAGTGGGTGTGGTCAGTATGAAGTCTCCAGATTTTATTTAAAAGATCTGGTCACCGTACTTTATTTCTCTTTTTTATTTCAGCGTTTATATAATAAGGGAATCTCTGACGTCTCAGCGGTGAAAGCCATCATGGCGAAGTCTCATGTCCTGTTCTGACCATTTCTTATGAGATGTAGAAGTGGGGGGGGGGGGGGGATTAACAAAGGGAAATGGATCATTATGGTAAACTCTAAATTGAAAAAAATGTTAAAAATGTAAACTTTGCGCTCCAAATAAAAAATGTTGTTACACAAGTTCTATATGTTATTGCGCCAGGTGCGCCAAAGTACTTTAAAAGTGATATGTGGTAGTTTCTAATTTTGGTCCCTTTCACACGGACCAGGGGCGGACTGACAACTCATGGGGCCCCCAGGCAATAGGGGATCATGGGGCCCCTGTGTCCTTGCCCAAACTCAAAAAAGCCTATGAAAAAGGTACCAGGGGCATCTCATGGGGCCCCCTACTGACCCCGGGCCCTCGGGCAGTGCCCGAGTTTCCAAATAGTCATTCCACCCCTGACACGGATGTTCCGATCGGGTCCACCTGCCTGGTTTTCAGGCAAACACGATCAGAACCTCTATTCTCCTCTATGGAGCGGCGGGCGACCCCTCGACATCCAGTCTGATCCAATGCGCCAGAAAGAGACAGACGGGGATCCATTTCCCTTCTCTCCATCGGATGGGATGGCAGTAGGAGGTCCATTTCCATTCGACCGCCCATAGAGGACAGCAGGCTGTTTTTATGTCCGCTCTGCAGCAGCGGAGCAGACACGGACTTGTCATCCGCTTGCTAAGTGGGGATCAGCATGAAAATCCCCTGCTGAGCAAGACGGGTCCGCCCGGGTGAAAGGAGTCTTTCACTGATGTCATGCACCATAATGGCCAAGCACTTGCGCCAAGGAGGGACAGACAGTGGTAGAGCTGCCCATTTGCCTTGGCAAAATGCCTTCAGGTCATGCAAAGTCTTTGGTTGTCTTGCATCAACCTCACGATTGAGATCTCCCCAGATTGGTTCGTTGATATTAAGTTCAGGAGACCGTGATGGCCACTCCAGAACCTTCACCTTTTTCTGTAACCACTGGAGGGTCAATATGGTCTTGTGTTTAGGGCCATTGTTGTGCTGGAAAGTCCAGGAGTGACCCATGCCCAGCTTTCATGCAGAAGAATGCAAATTGTCTGCCAGTATTTTCTGATAACATGCTGCATTCATCTTACCATCAATTTTCACAAGATTCCCGATGCCTTTAGAGCTCCTCCCCCAACAACATCAGTGAGTCACCACCATGCTTCACAGTGGGAATGGTATTCTTTTTGCTATCGACCTTGTTGACCCCTCTCCATCAGCACTTATGGTTGTGCCCACACATCTCTATTGTGATCTTGTCACTCCAGAATACAGTGTGCCAGAAACTATGAGGCATGTCAAGGTATAGTCGGGCAATTTGTAACCGGGCTTTTTTTGTGGAATTGGTGCAGTAAAGGCTTCTTTCTGGCAACTCAACCATGCAGCTCAGTTTTGTTCAAGTATCGTAATATTGTGCTCCTTGAAACAACCACACCATCTTTTTCCAGAGCAGCCTGTATTTCTCCTGAGGTTACCTATAGCTTTTTCTTTGCATCCCAAACAATTCTTCATGCAGTTGTGGCTGCAATCTTCCTTGATCTACCTGACCAGGGGCGGACTGACCATTTGGAAACTTGGGTACTGCCTGAGGGCCCGGAGTCAGTAGGCGGCCCCATGAGATGCCCCTGGTACCTTTTTCATAGGCTTTTTTGAGTTTGGGCCAGGACACAGGGGCCCCATAATCCCTTATTGCCCGGGGGCCCCATGAGTTGTCAGTCCTCCCCTGTACCTGACCTACACTTAGTATCAAGAGATCCCCAAATATTACTCTTCATAATAAGTGATTGAACAGTACTGACTGGCACATTCAAGGCTTTGGATATCTTTTTATATCCTTTTCCATCTTTATAAAGTTCCATTACCTTGTTACGCAGGTCTTTGTCAGTTCTTTTCTGCTCACTGTGGCTCAGTATCTAGCCTGCTCAGAGCGCCCATGTGAGAGCTAACAAACTCATTGACTATTTATACAAAGACATTAATTGCAATTTAAAAAGCCACAGATGTGGGAAGTTACTGTTTAATTGGCATTGTAACCCATGTGTGTCACCTTGTGTGTCTGTACCAAGGCCAAACATTCCAGGGGAGGGAAACATTTGATCAGTCATTTGGGTGATCATTATCATTTAAAAAGGAGCCAAACAACTACAGTATGTGATAATAAATGGCTTCATATGATCACTATCCACTTCCAGTTCGGACACTTTTATCCCCTTCCTGTCCAGGGCCAATTTTCAGCTTTCAGCGCCGTCACACTATGAATGACAATTGTGCGGTCATGCAACACTGTACCCATATGAAATTTTTAGCATTTTTTTGAGACAGATAAAACTTTATTTTGGTGGTATTTATTCACCACTGGGATTTTTATTTTTTTTGCTATATAAATGAAGAAGACCAAAAAATTTTGAAAAAACGTGTTTTTCATATAACAATTTTGCAAATAAATATGCTTTCTTCATAAATCTTGGCCAAAATTTATTCCGTTATCTTTTTAGTAAAAAAAAAATAACCCAAATTAGTTTATAACCAAAAAATATAATTTTTCGGAATTTCTTTTTATTTCTTTTTATTTTATTTTTTTATATTATTATTTATATATATATATTTTTTTTTTTTTTACATACTGTCACCCTAGCAGTACAGTTTCACCATAGTGACACTGTACTACTTGTGGGGGGTGATGAAGATTTTTTTTTTTTTTTTGCACTAATTGCTTTTACACCCATAAAGGCTGTAAAGGCAATCATTTCTCCTTCTCTGGCTGCATTCTTGCAGCCATTGAGAAATACTGTGTGAACTGTGATTGGTCACAGCTTGTCACATGGTACAAGGCTGTTGTGAATAGCCCTGTACCATGTTACCTCTGTGATCATTCATAGATTTCACATGTAGTCAGCAATGATGTCAGAAGTGACATCTTGCTTACACCTATTCATGTGATCACTGATTGGCCAATCACTGATCACGTGATCGGGACCTCACACAGAGGTCCCATACAGCGATCGGTGTTCTGCTGTGTCCTCTGGACACAGCGGGCACCGGATTGCGGTGCCGCGCGCTCCCAGGAAGCGCGCACAATCCAAAATGGCGGGTGACGTTTATGAACGGCAACCCGCCCCTGCGCTGCCACCACCTGGCCGTTTATATACAGTGGCCGGAGGGGAAGTGGTTAAATAAAAGACAGTTTTTTGGCATGATAAGTCATATTTCCAATATCAATTCCAAAATTTCACCGTTTCTGCCAGGGTGTGCAAAGTTTTGAGAACAACTGTAATGCAGGCCATAGACGGGTCGTTTATCGGCCGAATTTTCGTCCGCACGAAATATCGGCCGATAATCACGCCGTTAGTGGGGCCAGCCTGTCGGCCGCTTTTCGCGGATCTCCTCATTTATTTTTATCGGTCATGCTGGAAAATCCATGAAAAACGGCCACATGGGTGGCAGCATCAGCAACGGGGCCGGCCGATTTTTCGTTTATTGGCCGAAAATTCAGACGATAAACGGCCCGTCTATGGCCTGCCTAAGTGTTTAGGAATGGGGGGGGAGAAGAAGTAGTGGGGAGTTTTTATTTTTACTTTACTGCAGATAATGCACTTAAATAAAAAACCTTTTGAGCTTAGGACCACCTTAATGAATTGTTGTATGACACGTTTATTTATTTGGTACAGAAAATGCTGCGAAAAATGTGCAGATCCTGTAGAATATGGCTTATTTTTCTACATCCAATCTTTGTTAATTCCCCCAAGAGGGTTTTTACTCCAACTGCACTGCTTTTCAAAAAATTATCAATAATTACAAGATCTATTGGGATACTAGCAGGGGCAGACTGACAACTCATGGGGCCCCCGGGCAATAGGGGATCATGGGGCTCCTGTGTCCTTGCCCAAACTCAAAAAAGTCTATGAAAAAGGTACCAGGGGCATCTCATGGGGCCCCCTACTGACCCCGGGTCCTCGGGCAGTGCCCGAGTTTCCAGATGGTCGGTCTGCCCCTGGATACTATTGGAATGGTCTCCAGTTGTGTCATTAGGACTGTGGCAGGAGGCACAGAAACAGATTGAAGGTGTGTAGTCTACTTCTAGGGTCCATTGCGCATGGGGCTGTCTAGCTGCAGTATTCTAGTGCGCCCAAGAGGTACAGGTGCAGCATGCAGTCCATGGCAGTGGGACAGGGCTAAACTCTGCATCGAGTGGTACCCGCGTCTAGGGCCCTATGTGTTCAGGGATGTATGCCAAGGCATTGGTCACTTGATCTTAGTTGACGAGGTTTAAAAAACTAACAGTCAAGTGCAATCACCAGCTTTACAGGATCTTTATTCCCCATTAGTAGAGAACTACCATTGCTGGGGTATTTGGTCATGTGACCACTCTCCATTGGAGCTAGGAGCTGAATTTTCTGTACGACAGGTAAATATCAAAACCAGCTGCTATGAAATAATGTCCTATGACACACAGCAACCACATCTCATCGGACTGATCTGTGCTGGCAGTGAAATCAAAGGTCATATCTGACTGGGGGATATTGGCCACCAATTTCGTCTTCTGTTCTCCTATGAATAGTTACCATCCATTCTATGGGTGCAATAAGGTGAGCATGCAGAACCATCCAACACCAGAGTGCCCCCATATTCTCATCTACTTAGCTATCAGCAGGAAGAGAGATGGATAGATAGATAGATAGATAGATAGATAGATAGATAGATAGATAGATAGATGCTATCAGTGATGATCAGTGCCTGCACAGTGCCCTCTGTAATGCCAATGCACAGCTGCTGAGGTACCCTGCGAGAAAAAAGTGTCGACTGACACCATAGAAAAAAGGCAAATTGATTTGTCATTGTGTTGTTGCTATGGTGGACAACACTACCCAGTGCATCCAAAGCAAATGAATTTAATAGACCTAAAACATTTTGCCTATCCTTTTTGCCACCCCCATCTACCCTCCTCCACTATATGCTTACCTAGTTCTGGTATACTGTCCAGCTGCCATGCATACCTCCAAGTGTCCTTTTCTCTTCTTCATACTGCAGTTGAACCCATGGACTTCTAAGGGAATTTCTCCCATCTTTCATCAGTAGAGGGCTGGTCCATTGGAGGAGAACATCATGGCCAGTGGTGGTTGGACTAGGTAGCAGCACTAGGTAAGAAGCTCCTGTGAAAGCCCATGACAGCAAAAACCATCAAGTGGGAGTAAGGTCAGTATATTTCTGTTCTCCATTGGTGGCAAGCTACAAGGGAGGATAGAGTCCAAGTTACAAATGAAGGTCTCAGCAACTTTGTATTTCCATCACGTGCAAGATACTGGTGACAGTGACTGGATTGGGTATCAGAACTAGATAAGTAACTCTTGAGAATGCCTATGTGACTGAAATGCACCAGGAGGGGATGGCATCAGTCCATTCTTGGTCTTTATCGTTGGTAAGCAAGAAGGGAGGATAGAGTCAAAGTAACAACAGAGGGTCTTTGCAACTTGGAATTTCTGTCACATGCAAGATACTGGTGCATGGACAGTAGTGGTTGAATGAGTACCAAAACTAGGTAGGTAGGTAGCTCTTGAGAAAGCCTATGACAGCAAAACGCATCAAGTAGGGGTAATGTCAGTACATTGTCGGTCTCCATTGGTGGTAAACCAGTAGAAAGGATAGAGTCTAAGTAACAAGAGAAGGTCTGAGCAACTTGATATTTCCATCACATCCAGGATACTAGTGCATAGTGGACTGGATACCAGAACAAGGCAAGTAGCTCCTAAAAATACCTATGATTGCAAAACATGCCAAGAGGGGATGAGGTCAGTACATTCTTGGTCTCCACTGTTGGTAAGTCAGAAGGGAGGATAGAGTCTAAATAACAGCAGGAAGTCTTTGCAATTTGGTATTTCCATCACGTGCAAGATATTGGTGCATGGCGTATGGTGGCTAGACTGGGTACCAGAACTAGGTAAGTAGCTCTTGAGAAAGCATGTAACAGCAAAACGCATCAAGTATAAGCCTGTACATTTTTGGTCTCCATCGGTGGTAAGCCAGAAGGGTGGATAGAGTCTAAGTAACAACAGAAGGTCTTTGAGATGGATGGACTGGGTACCAGAAGTAAGTAGCTCTTGAGAAAGGCTATGATGGTGAAACATGTCAAGTGGGGGTGATGTCAGTGCATTCTTCATCAACAGTTACACTGACCGGCCACTTTATTAGGTACACCTTGCTAGTGCCAAGAAAAAATCCCCCCCACCATTACACCACCACCAGCCATTGATACAAGGCAGGATGGATCCATGCTTTCCTGTTGTTTACGCCAAATTCTGACCCCACCATCTGAATGTCGCAGCAACCAGTCTGCCCATTCTCCTCTGACATCAACAGGGCATTTTTTTGTCCACACAACTACCGCTCTTTGTATATTTTCTATTTTTCAGACCGTTCTCTGTAAACCCTAGAGATGGTTGTACGTGAAATACTCAGACCAGCCTGGCACCAACCACCATGCCACATTCAAAGTCACTTAAATCCCCTTTCTTCCCCATTCTGTTGCTCGGTTTAAACTTCAGCAAGTCGTCTTCACCATGTCTAGATGCCTAAATGCATTGAGCTGCTGCCATGTGATTGGCTGATTAGCAATTTGTGTTACCAAGCAATTGAACAGGTGTACCTAATAAAGTGGCCAGTGAGTGCATGAGTCAGAAGGGTGGATAGAGTCTAAAGCCGGCCACACACGGGTCAAATTCCGAAAGAATGTTCTTTAGAGAATCTTTACTAACAATTTTCGTTTGAAGTTCGCACCATTAGTGGGCCACAGAAATGGCTGATTTTCATCTGACCATCGCATTTGAGTGATAGGTCTTGTTGGAAATCTTTTGAAACCCGACTGAATTTCTAATCAATGATGGGAGAATTGTGCAAGAAATAGAGTTGAAAAAGAAATGAACATGAGAGGTGACCTGGAAAGAAAAGAAAATTCTTGGCCACAAAAAATCTTTTCCGTAGCAACATGAGGTGAAATTGAAGGCTTGGTTGGTCGAATTTCGAAATCAATGGTGTTACCATCAGATTACAAAACGTACTAAATTTCAGATTTTCTAAAGAAAATTTGTTCGGAATTTGACCCATGTGTGGCCTGCATTAGTAACAGCAGAAGATCTCGGCAACTTAGTATTTCCATCCCGCATATGGTGCAACTGGTGCTGTTTATAGAACTTTCCTTGCATATACGGTATGATTGGTTGGATTTACATTTTCAGGTACTTTTTTATAGCGCCATCAATTTACACCATGCTTTACATATATATTGTACATTCACATCAGTCCCTAACCCTCAAGGGGCATACAATATAAGGTCCCTAACACACATTCATACATACACATAATGACAATTTAGACAGGAACCAATTAACCCATCTGCATGTCTTTGGAGTGTGGGAGGAAACGGGAGTACCCGAAGGAAGCCCACGCAGGCACAGGGAGAACATGCAAACTCCAGGCAGGTGGTGCCGTGGTTGGGATACGAACCAATTACTCTAGTACTGCCAGACGGAAGTGCTAACCATTTAGCCATTGTGCTGCCCATTTATTAAATAAATCTGGAGTTACACTATGTGAATGTCTGATGAGGTTATGTATGGGGTACAGGAGAGAGATTTGACCATCAGAAGAGCAGGAAAGGAGATGGGGCGATCAATTCAGGATATACGCAGATAGCATCAGATCTCCTATCATGTTACAGGTCACACTGTGTGGGTAGCGTGTCTATTCTCACGGTAGAACATGTGTGTGTCACAAAGACATATTTAAAGTGAAACTTCACCACCCCAGGAAGTCATTGTGCAAAACTCCCTCCTTTTTTGCTTTTTTGATTAGTGACATACTTATTTTGTCTTCCCTGGCTCCCCTCATCAATATGCTAATCAGGGTGGATAAAAATCAATGATTTTTTTTTAAAAATCAAAAAAATCGGATTTTTTTTATTTAAATCGGATTTTTTTAAATAAAATGCTTTTTGAGGAAAATATATTACCACCCAAAGGCTATTCCATCATGAAATAAAGATTAGTTTTTTAATTATGTAGAATAAGGCTGTATAGGTTTAATTGTTTTGGTAAATAAATTCCATGAATCCATTCACAATGTCATGCTCTTCCAGAGGTTTCTGTAAGATTATTGGGCAGTTTCTCTGCCTACAAGATATTATCACAGATGTTGGTTTACTTTTGCAGTTCTCAAAACTGAATTTGACTTAGCGGAGATCACATGACTCTTCTTCACAGCAAAAATGTTATAACATGAACAGAGTTAAGAAAAAGACCTTCATCTTAACTTCTACAAACCTATGAATACAGAATCAACCCCTTCACTGCTAAGGTTCAAGAAGTTCAGTGAATAGAATAGAAACAATATTTTTCTGATTGTTTGGAGTGGAATAGATCTGCACAAGAAGAAAGTGACACTAAGTGTGAGGAGGAAGGGGCTGACAGTCTAAGTTTCTTAAAATATATATATTTTGTTTAGCCAAATTAGTTACCAAACATGGATGTTTAAGCCAATCACATATGCTGGAATGTTATTGTTTCAGATGAATAAATCTATTTAAATTGTTATTATTAAGGTAATGATTATTTTTCTCCTTCCTAAATACAACAGAAAAGTTGTCCAAATATGAATGATTAACCTATTAAACTGGGGATAAAAAAACTAATATGAAAAGTTGTTATTCTAAAAATCTTCATCTACTTGCATATTAAAGTTATATCAGCAAGAATTAGTCTTTATGTAGAAAACTAGGATTTACATCAAGCCTTACTGACTAGTGATTTAAATCAGATCCACCCTGATGCTAATTACATTTTTAAATAAAACCTTTCTGTTTTTATAACATACCTTAATTTAGACCAGTTGATGTCATCACTGGGTCGCTGTGCTTCTCTATGCAATGCAGGCAGGTCATGGCTCATTGGAGAGCATACCTTTTCTTTAGGATCCACCATTTGCTTTGCCCACTGAGCAGGCAATGATTGTGTAACACCCACGTATGCATGCTGGAGTAAAGCTGGCTATACACTAGTAGAATTTTGTTTTATTTTAAAAAGGTTTGTTTGATTTTCTGATCGTTCGTGGGGTTGAAACATCTGCAATGAGGCAAAAATTCCAAGGAGTAGGATGGAGAATGTTTGCTTGAAAGAACAAATTTCTAACAGCGAAGGTTGCACTCATTCAGGAAAGGCCATTCACTCCAAATATCAAGCCCAATACTACTGTTGAGATTCAATTTTGAACATCGTCCATTCGTGTGTTTGGTGAACTCACAAACAGTAAGGGTGTTTGACGGGCCGTTCACCCACCATGCCCCACAATGCACTGTGCTCTGGCAGTGCATTGTGATTGGCCCAAGCAATGCACCTGATGACAGTGCTTTGGCCAATCACAGCACACGATGAAGTCACAAGGGGGTGGGGTCACCCGATTGATGTCACCGGCTGACCCCGCCTGACCCCGCCCCTTAGACATTTAAGAACTGTCATCCCGGCACAGCTGTCAGATGGTGGTAGCCAGTGTCCAGGACAGAGCCTATCTTTTTTTCTTTTTTCGGGGCGGCGGTGGCAGCTGGCATCATGATTGACGTTTGATCTACTTCGGGGGACATTTTTTAAATTTTGTTTTTAATAAACGACTTGTCACAGACTGTCTACTGTCATTTTTTTAACACTTTTTATTTGTGAATGAGTAGGGGTACCATGTACCCCATACTCATTCTCATGGGGGGGACAGGTTCTGGGGGCCCCCTTGTTAAAGGGGTTTCCAGATTCTGATAATCCCTCCATCCGCAGATATCCACAACAACTGGTGGCTGGCATCGTGATTGATGTTGTCTACTTCAGGGGGCATTTTTTAAATTTTGTTTTTAATAAAGGACTTGTCACAGACTGTCTACTGTCATTTTTTTTTTACACTTTTATTTGTGAATGAGTAGGGGTACCATGTACCCCATACTCATTCACATGGGGGGCGGGATCTGGGGGCCCCCTTGTTATAGGGGTTTCCAGATTCTGATAAGCCCTCCATCCGCAGACCTCCACAACCACCAGCGTCTGGCATCGTGATTGATGTTGGATCTACTTTGGGGGACATTTTCTAAATTTTGTTTTTAATAAAGGACTTGTCAAAGACTGTCTACTGTCATTTTTTTTAACACTTTTTATTTGTGAATGAGTAGGGGTACCATGTAACCCATACTCATTCACATGGGGGGGCGGGATCTGGGGGCCCCCTTGTTAAAGGGGTTTCCAGATTTTGATAAGCCTCCCACCAACAGACCTCCACAACCTCCGGACACAGTTGTGGGGAAGAGGCCCTTGTCCACATTAACATAGGGACAAGGTGCTTTGGCTGGGGAGCCTCCCTGTCCCAAAGCACCCCCCCCCCATGTTGAGGACATTTGGCCTGGTATAGTTTGGTATGACATTTCCTTTTTTTTTAGATTTTGGCAGGGGGGGGGGAGTTTCCCCTCAAAATCCATATCAGACCCGAAGGGATTGGTATGGATGGGGTTAGACCCCACGTCATTTTTTTTTTTTCAAAATTTTTAGTTGCTGGCAATTAGTTTTACATTCAGCTGTCAGTGGGGAACCTCGCTGACAAAAGAAACATTAAAGAAATTTTAGTACTTTTACGGCCCCTTTCAGACGGGGTGGACTCCATTAAGTGGATCTGCCTGCTCAGAGGTGGATCTCTCCGCTGAACCCCGCTGATCAGGCAGATGACAGATCCGTGTCCGCTCTGCATAGACCACAGACAGCTCTTCTCTATGGGGTGGTCGGATGTAAACAGAGCGCCTGTCTGTTTCCATTCGACTGTCATCCGATCTGCCGGATGAATGGGGAGCAGATCCCCATCTATCTGTTTTCAGCGGACAAGATCGGATAGGATGCCAGCGGGTGTCAGCAGACAGATGCCCACGATGGTCTAATCGAGTCCACCTGAAAAATTGACAGGTAGACCTGATCGATCCATCAGTGGGAAAGGGGCCCTAATGACATTTGTCAAGTCATCAAACATACTGAGAGTTTTTGTAAGAATGTATGAATATTCGTACAAATATTTGTTTGAAAATCTGGTGTATGGCCACCTTTACATTACTTCAGCACCACCTGTCTCCGGGCATGTGCCGTGGTCAGTGTACAGAATTGCTGATAGGGAAGTAAAAGAGTTTTTTAAGCAGAAGAAGCCCCCATCTACTGGAAAGGTTTTGTTTTGCAAATTTTGCGCCTTCCACTTTAAAGTGGAGTTCCGCTCACGCTGTTAAAAAATAAAAGTCAGCAGCTACAAAAACTGTAGCTGCTGACTTTTAAAAAACAGCCACTTACCTGTCCCTCGATCCCATGGTGTGTCCCCCGCAGCCCGTTTCACCGGCTGTCCTGTATTCCAAGAGGCCGGCATCTTCAGTGTGGGCACCCGGCTGTGATAGCTTGCGGCTTCACAGCCGGGTACCCACTGCGCATGTGCGAGTAGCGCTGCGCGTCATGAATGGTCCTGTAGTCTTCTGGGACCTGTCATGTGTCCCACAAGACTACAGGGAAGGAGGACACCTTCCGCTTCTGATCACCTAGGTGATCGGACCAGAAGTGAGGGTGGGTAAATATCAAATTCGGGTACCCGCTCCCTCCCCACCCCCCAAAGGTGCCAATCCGTAATGGGGAGCGGAGGAGCAGTCCTTAAAGCGGAACGTCCCTTTTTGGGTGGAGCTCCGCTTTAACCACTAGCCGACCACCACATTTAGATATACTGCGGCAGGGTGGCCTCTCTGCGCTGGATCATGTATATGTACGTGATCCAGCATTTCTGTGGGAGGAAGAACAGAGTGGAATTCTGCGTTCTCATTCTGTACAACACAGGTTGATCAGCAGGTCCCAACCAATGACTTATCAGCACATATTCCACATATTAGGCTTGGTTCACACCTATTCAGGTTGCGTTTGAGTTGTTTCTGCATTGCATTTTGCACCTGCGTTTTTGCTGTGTTTTTTCTGCATTTTGCGTTTTGATTTTTGTTTTTTTTCTTGTTGCTAGGCAGATTTTCCATTGAAGTCTATAGAACCAAATACGCAATTCGAAGGAACAGAATAGAAAACTTTTCCTGATCGAACAAATTTTCAGACAGTTTATGTGGTTTTTGTTCAGAAAATACATTCCTTTTAAAATTTAAAGAAGAACTCCGGGATAGGCAAAAAAATCTTCCATTAGTACACCTCCTACACAAAACACTAAACACTTCATAAAATTTTGAAAATCCTTACCATTTAGGAGGAAAGTCTTATTAAATTTGTGTAACAGCAGGGATTACATCATATTTATTTATTTCAGGTACTTATATAGCGCCGTCAATTTACGCAGCGCTTTACATATATATTGTACATTCACATCAGTCCCTAACCCTCAAGGGGTGTACAATCTAAGGTCCCTAACACACATTCATATACTAGGGCCAATTTAGACAGGATCCAATTAACCTACCAGCATGTCTTTGGAGTGTGGGAGGAAACCAGAGTACCCGGAGGAAACCCACACAGGCACAGGGATCCTCTCCTCTCTCTCTCTCTGTAGTAAAAGGAAACTACAGTTCCCATCAACCACAGGGAATTCTAGTGAATGTGGGTGGGTACACTAGGCCTGTACATGTTCAATGAATCTGAGTGTCTCAGTCTGCCCAGCAGTGCAAATGGGGCTGAATGACATCACTGCTTCCTGGAGAAAGAACTACAGAAGGGATGTGCCAAGACCAGTGTCTGGGGGAATAGGAGGCCACTCACAGCCCCTCGGTACCATGTGATTAGCTGTGGCCAATCACTGCTAATCACAATAGTACACGCTAGATGATTTCATTCATAAAAAATGGTTGCTTATAACAGTGATCATCATTGTTATTAGCGAATGTAGTGTTAAAAAAAAAAAAATCCTGATCACCTCCCCAGAGTAGTACAGTGGTACTATGGTAACACTTTATTTGTCTGGTCACAAAAAATTGAAAAAAAATTGAAAAAAAAAAAATTTAAAAGAAAGAAAATCTTTTTTAATTTCTTCATTTTTCCAAAACATTGAGACAAAGAATTACAACTTCAAAAAACTCACCATGCCTCTTACTGAATACCTTGATCTGTCTACTTTCCAAGAATGGGTCATTTGGGGGGTTTTTGTTCTGTCCTGGCATTTTTGGCCCATAATAAGATGAGTCGTCAGTACATCAGACTGATCGATTTTCAGATATATACCGTATATATACACCATCGTTTGTAGAACTTTCCTGCAGACTACATAAAAAACACTGACTTGGGTTATTTTCAGAGAAATGTAGCAGAATACATTTTGCCTAAATTTATGAAGAAAGATGATTTATTTGCAAAAATGTATAACAGAAACGAAGAAAAACACTTTTTTTTCACAGTTTTCGGTCTTTTTTTTGTTTATTTAGCAAAAACATAAAAAAAAAACACCCAGTGGTGATTACATACCACCAAAAGAAAGTTCTATTTGTGTGAAAAAAATGCTAAAAATTAATTTGGGTTCAGTGTTGCATGACCGCGCAATTGTCATTCAAAGTGTGACAGCGTTGAAAGCTGAAAATTGGCCTGGGCAGTTAGGGGGTGAAAGTGCCGGTATTGAAATAGTTAATAGGAAGTGATATTTTCAAACGATATTCATTGAATTTACAAAGACTTTTTGTACAAATATTCTCGTCCGAAAATCTATACATGTTGAGCACACCCTTGGGTGATGCTTGGCTAGATATATAGGTTCAGCTCCCACCTGAATCTGGTGACACCTCCGATTATACCCAGAACACTTCGAAACTCTGAGAATATTTGTTATGGGTTTTATTGAAGAAGACAAACCCTGAAAAAGAACTGGCTGATTTAACACAGGTAAAGTACATAAAACACAGATCAGGGGCGGACTGACAATTTGGAAACTCGGGCACTGCCCGAGGGCCCGGGGTCAGTAGGGGACCCCATGAGATGCCCCTGGTACCTTTTTCATAGGCTTTTTGAGTTTGGGCAAGGACACAGGGGCCCCATGATCCCCTATTGCCCGGGGGCCCCATGAGTTGTCAGTCCGCCCCTGACACAGATACCACTTTGCATAACACAGTTAGTAAGAAGTCACAATGCACTCTCCAAAGACTCCAAAAACTGACTAGTATCACACTGACTAGTATCACACTGACTAGTATCACACTGACTAGAGTGACATAATGAGAGTGACATTGACACATGAAACAATACCTGTTAATGAGGTTTAGCAGCTTATTGACATTTACTATAGCAGTACTATCTAGAGCAGAAGTGTCCTACCTAACCACTGGCCAGTGGGATGAAACTTAAAGTCTCTCAACGTTGGGGCCGTTTAATCAATGGAAGAACGCTCACTCTCTGCATGGGAGAGTATTTGTAATCCAAGGGTAGCAGGATAGCACAGTCTCCTTTCAGCAGAATCTTCCAGTGAACATTGCAATAGAAGAGAACAACACTTCAACAAAATCTTTACCATACAGGTGAAATCCTGATATACTGACACTTTCTCAGTATATTCAGAGCAGCAAGCTTCTGTGGGGACTTGGAACTAAACACACTCTTCAGCCACAGCACAAGTCTCGAGGAGACAAACCAGTAATATACAGTGACAGAGTTCTCCCATCAATCAGCAGCAGGAATAGCTAATTCTGAGCAGCTTGGGCTTTCCAAGATCTGTGTCACTCTGACCATTCTCCAGAGATGAACAGCAAATGCAGCAATATCAAAATCCCCTTTCATCACAGAGTACTCACTGTTTAGACAGTAGTAGAAATCCTCTCTCTTTCAGCAGCTCCAGACTTTGAGAGACACATGCACTTGAGTGGCTGTAATCCTGAGTGTCAGGCAGAACAATCCTTGGTTTGCACACTGTCCTCCTGCAACAATTCCTCTGCTACACACTCCCAGCCCAGTTTATGGGTTCCAGCAGCACAGAGAGTGAGACTCTGAGACTTTACGCCAGGAGCCCTTGCTCCATGCGTTCCCCTGAAAATGTCTCCCCCCCCACATGTGCTTCTTCTTCCTTTTTACTCTCTCCTTTTTCTCCACAGCCAATCCTAAGTTCAGCTGCAACAGTGCTGCTATGGGTGGATCCTTCTCAGCTGTAGCAACCACCAATCAGAGCACAGTCCTGCTTTTCCTTTCTGTCACTCACAACGAGAGAAAAGAAACAAAAATGCTTTGCAACTGCTGTTTAAGATTTAAAGCAACCAGCACATCTCTACACATGTATGGCCAGAATTTCTCAGTTGGGACCAAGGGCAGACTGACCATTTGGAAACTCGGGCACTGCCCGAGGGCCCGGGGTCAGTAGGGGCCCCATGAGATGCCCCTGGTACCTTTTTCATATTCTTTTTTGAGTTTGGGCAAGGACACAGAGGCCCAGGGGCATACTGATCATTTGGAAACTCGGGCACTGCCCGAGGGCCAGGGGTCAGTATGGGGCCCCATGAGATGCCCCTGGTACATTTTTCATAGGCTTTTTGGAGTTTGGGCAAGGACACAGGGGCCCAGGGGCGGACTGACCATTTGGAAACTCGAGCACTGCCCGAGGGCCCAGGGTCAGTAGGGGGCTCCATGAGATGCCCCTGGTACCTTTTTCATAGGTTTTTGGAGTTTGGGCAAGGACACAGGGGCCCCATGATCCCCTATTGCCCAGGGGCCCCATGAGTTGTCAGGCAGCCCCTGCAGGGGCCCCATGATCCCCTATTGCCCGGGGGCCCCATGAGTTGTCAGTCTGCCCCCTGCAGGGGCCCCATGATCCCCTATTGCCTGGGGGATCCATGAGTTGTCAGTCCGCCCCTGGTTGGGACACAGATGGCAAAAAACTCTGACAGTGGTTTTACTATTCCCTATTTTATCTAAAACAAACAAAAAGAAAACTTTGGATTAAGTGCCTGGTCATGCTGAGTGTGATTTTCCTTGTGATTTGCCATGTCATGCAAGTTTCAATTCGCATGGCAAGTCACACCCTATTGGGACATCACAGTGGCTAAATGGTTAGCACTTCCGCCTGGCAGTACTAGGGTTGTTGGTTTAAATCCCAACCACAGCACCTCCTGCCTGGAGTTTGCATGTTGTGCCTGCGTGGGTTTCCTCCAGGTACTCTGGTTTCCTCCCACACTCCAAAGACATGCTGGTAGGTTAATTGGCTCCTGTCTAAATTGTCCCTAGTATGTGTATGTATGAATGTGAGTTAGGGACCTTAGATTGTACGCCCCTTGAGGGTCAGGGACTGATGTGAATGTACAATATATATGTAAAGTGTGGCATAAAGTGACAGTGCAATATAAGTAGCTGAAATTAATAAATAAATTGCCTGCAACTAAAGAGGTCATATTGGTGCGATTCTGCCTTGGTCGGAGCCGCACCGATTTCTCCAGCAGTGCATGCACTTCCTCAGGTGTGACCTGAATAGACATCTGTGTCTCTCAAGTCGGAATGACATCTGATTTTGAAATCGTGCGACTTCACAGGAAGTCTCACGATTTCAAGTCAGATCGGTGTGACCGGAGATAAACTTTACAGCATATCTTTGGTGAAAATGTAAATTCAGATTTTCATTTCAAAATTGTAATTCAATTCTTGCCTACTCCTTTTAAAGCCAAAACAACAACTAGATCTAAAAAATGTTCTCTGTGCAAGATAAGAGAATACTGTGCTAGTATGTATGGCTTACTGGTGGGAAATCCTGCATGTCTTCCTTCCCAGGCCATGTACCCTCTACAACAGGGGTCTGCAGACTACAGCCTGAGGGGCAAATCCAGCCAGGGGTGGACTGACAACTCATGGGGCCCCCGGGCAATAGGGGATCATGGGGCCCCTGTGTCCTTGCCCAAACTCAAAAAAGCCTATGAAAAAGGTACCAGGGGCATCTCATGGGGCCCCCTACTGACCCCGGGCCCTTGGGCAGTGCCCGAGTTTCCAAATGGTCAGTCCGCCCCTGTGTCCAGCCCTCTCATGTAAGAGAGGACTCTGATGGGGATCCTGATGTAAGGGGGTACATTGATGGAGACTCTCATCTAAGGCAGGACTCTGATGTAATGGGGCTCTCATATCAGGTGGATTCTCAAGTAAAGTGGACTTTGGTGAGGAATTTGATGTAAGTGACTCTGATGTAAGAGGGGATTCTGATGGAGACTCTAATACAATGGGGACACACTGATGGGGATTCTGATGCAAAGGGCCTGATACAAGGGGGATTCTGATGGGGACTCTGATACATGGGGGGACTATGATGTGTATTCTGATACAAGGGGACACTCTAAGGGGGGATTCTTATGCAAGGAGGATTCTGATGGGACCTCTGATACAAGGGGGGATTCTGATGGGCACTCTGATACAAGGGGGGACTCTGATTGAAACTCTAATACAATGGGGGGATTCTGATGGGGACTCTTGTACAAGGGGGATCTTTGATGGATACTCTGATACAGTGGAGGACTGTGATGGGGACTCTGATACAAGGGGGGACTATGATGAGTACTCTGATACAAGGGGAGACTCTAAGTGGGGACTCTGATGCAAGGAGGATTCTGATGGGACCTCTGATACAAGGGAGGATTCTGATGGATACTCTGATACAAGGGGGGGGACTGTGATGGGTACTCTGATACAAGGGGGGACTCTGGTGGGGTCTCTGATGCAGGGGGGATTCTAATAGGGAGTCTGATACAAGGGGGATCTTTGATGGATACTCTGATACAATGGAGGACTGTGATGGGTGCTCTGACACAAGGGGGATTCTGATGGGGACTCTGATACAAGGGGGGACTATGATGGGTACTCTGATACAAGGGGGGAACACTGATACAAGGAGGGACTCTGATACAAGGGGGAAGTCTGATACAAGGGGGGAACTCTGATACAAGGGGGAAGTCTGATAAAAGGGGGGAACTCTGATACAAGGGGGAAGTCTGATACAAGGGGGGAACTCTGATACAAGGGGGAAGTCTGATACAAGGGGGGAACTCTGATACAAGGGGGAAGTCTGATACAAGGGGGGAAGTCTGATACAAGGGGGGAAGTCTGATACAAGGGGGAACTTGATACAAGGGGGAAGTCTGATACAAGGGGGAAGTCTGATACAAGGGGGGAACTCTGATACAAAGGGGAAGTCTGATACAAGGGGGAAGTCTGATACAAGGGGGAAGTCTGATACAAGGGGTAAGTCTGATACAAGGGGGAAGTCTGATACAAGGGGGAAGTCTGATACAAGGGGTAAGTCTGATACAAGGGGGAAGTCTGATACAAGGGGGGACTCTGATTGAAACTCTAATACAATGGGGGGATTCTGATGGGGACTCTTGTACAAGGGGGATCTTTGATGGATACTCTGATACAGTGGAGGACTGTGATGGGGACTCTGATACAAGGGGGGACTATGATGAGTACTCTGATACAAGGGGAGACTCTAAGTGGGGACTCTGATGCAAGGAGGATTCTGATGGGACCTCTGATACAAGGGGGGATTCTGATGGATACTCTGATACAAAGGGGGGACTGTGATGGGTACTCTGATACAAGGGGGGACTCTGGTGGGGTCTCTGATGCAGGGGGGATTCTAATAGGGAGTCTGATACAAGGGGGATCTTTGATGCATACTCTGATACAATGGAGGACTGTGATGGGTGCTCTGACACAAGGGGGATTCTGATGGGGACTCTGATACAAGGGGGGACTATGATGGGTACTCTGATACAAGGGGGGAACACTGATACAAGGAGGGACTCTGATACAAGGGGGAAGTCTGATACAAGGGGGGAACTCTGATACAAGGGGGAAGTCTGATACAAGGGGGGAACTCTGATACAAGGGGGAAGTCTGATACAAGGGGGAAGTCTGATACAAGGGGGGAACTCTGATACAAGGGGGAACTCTGATACAAGGGGGAACTCTGATACAAGGGGGGAACTCTGATACAAGGGGGAACTTGATACAAGGGGGAAGTCTGATACAAGGGGGAACTTGAAACAAGGGGGAAGTCTGATACAAGGGGGAACTCTGATACAAGGGGGAAGTCTGATACAAGGGAGGAACTCTGATACAAGGGGGAAGTCTGATACAAGGGGGGACTCTGATACAAGGGGGAAGTCTGATACAAGGGGGAACTCTGATACAAGGGGGAAGTCTGATACAAGGGAGGGGGGAACTCTGATATAAGGGGGGGAAGTCTGATACAAGGGGGGACTTTGATACGGGGGGGGGAACTCTGATACAAGGGGGGACTCTGATACAAGGGGGGGGGGAATCTAATAAAAGGGGGAAGTCTGATACAAGGGGGGACTCTGATACAAGGGGGGGGGGGGAACTCTGATACAAGAGGGAAGTCTGATACAAGGGGGGACTCTGATACAAGAGGGGACTCTGATACAAGGGGGGGGGGGACTCTGATACAAGGGGGAAGTCTGATACAAGGGGGGACTCTGATACAAGGGGGGACTCTGATACAAGGGGGGGGGAGTCTGATACAATGATACAAGGGGGGACTCTGATACAAGGGGGACTCTGATATAGTGAATGCAGGGTTCAGGGAGACCGGATATAGTGAATGCAGGGTCCTGGGAGACCGGATATAGTGAATGCAGGGTCCTGGGAGACCGGATATAGTGAATGCAGGGTCCGGGGAGACCAGATATAGTAAATGCAGGGTCCGGGGAGACCAGATATAGTGAATGCAGGGTCCGGGGAGACCAGATATAGTGAATGCAGGGTCCGGGGAGACCAGATATAGTAAATGCAGGGTCCGGGGAGACCAGATATAGTGAATGCAGGGTCCGGGGAGACCAGATATAGTGAATGCAGGGTCCGGGGAGACCAGATATAGTGAATGCAGGGTCCGGGGAGACCGGATATAGTGAATGCAGGGTCCGGGGAGACCAGATATAGTGAATGCAGGGTCCGGGGAGACCAGATATAGTGAATGCAGGGTCCTGGAAGACCAGATATAGTGAATGCAGGGTCTGTGGAGACCGGATATAGTGAATGCAGGGTCTGTGGAGACCAGATATAGTGAATGCAGGGTCCGGGGAGACCAGATATAGTGAATGCAGGGTCCGGGGAGACCAGATATAGTGAATGCAGGGTCCGGGGAGAGCAGATATAGTGAATGCAGGGTCCGGGGAGACCAGATATAGTGAATGCAGGGTCTGTGGAGACCGGATATAGTGAATGCAGGGTCCGGGGAGATCAGATATAGTGAATGCAGGGTCCGGGGAGACCGGATATAGTGAATGCGGGGTCCGGGGAGATCAGATATAGTGAATGCAGGGTCTGGGGTTTAGTAACACTTTAATGTTGAACACAGAGCATCCCTTGTGTCAGTGTGTTGTGTACTGTGCTGGCGGTCCTCACTGTCCTCGGTGTCTCTGTATATTTGGGATCAGATGGTGAGGGTCTCAGCCCCCACCCCTCCCAAGGTTGTGGTTAGAACCATATGCCACTAATTACCTATAGCACATACATCTGTCATCCCTGCCCCCTGCCTGCCTGTCCTCTACAATCTGCCCGCCATGAGAAGCTGTAGCACGCAGGATGCAGGAGGAGCCGCCCCGGCCCCACACTCTACAAATATACAGAATTGTGGTTTGTTTTTGTTTTTTCGGAAGGTTTGTATTTTTATATCGATCAGGCAATGCTTTAGATATCGAGGATCAGGATACAATTTGTAGACGTGTTATTTTCCCCATTTTTATTGAGGGCTGGTTCACCGCATGGCCACAGCGCTTTCCTGCGCGATTCCAACCGCGTGCAAAACGCAGTACATTTGCGATCTGCGTTGGGTGTCAATAAAAAGTTAACGCAGGTCGCCCGCACCAGATTGCATGGTAGTTTTGGAAACAGAAAAATAATGGACAGACTCGATGGACCACTCAATCTTTTTCTGCCGTCACTTTTTTTTTTTTTTTCTATGCAGCGCATTTTAAAAAGTCAAGATTTATATGTATACGCTAAAAATTAATTAATAGCTTATATCACCGCGCTAAAAATGTGAAATAATTTCATTTAATCAAAATATAACTCAAAATTGTGACTAGAGCTGATATTTTAAATAAATTGAAAAAACAGAAATAAGTAAAAATACCATAAACCGCGCTCTCTAATGAAATGCGATAATATCCCCAAAAATGATAAAAAATGTAAAATATATATAAATAAATATAATATATAGTGGAGGGATGCTGGGACTTGTAGGTCTTCTATAGGGGTAGTGGAGGGATGATGGGACTTGTAGTTCTTCTATAGGGAGTAGTGAAGGAACGCTGGGACTTGTAGTTCTTCTATAGGGGGTAGTGGAGGGATGCTGGGACTTGTAGTTCTTCTATAAATCCGCACGTTCCTAACCCCAGAAACCACTAAACAGCTCATCCACTCCCTCATCATATCACGACTCGACTACTGCAACTCCCTCCTCACTGGCCTGCCTCGCCGCTGGCTATCCCCGCTTCAGTCCATCCTGAATACGGCTGCCAGACTCATTCACCTTTCCAACCGCTCCATCTCCACCACCCCCCTCTGCCAATCCCTCCACTGGCTTCCGATTGCACAACGGATCAAATTCAAAATCCTAACACTGACGTACAAAGCCGTCCACCATACTGCCCCGAACTACATCACTGACCTAATATCCAAGTACCGCCCAGCACGCACACTCCGCTCCTCACAAGACCTCCTTCTCTCTAGTCCCCTGGTCTCCTCCTCCCATGCCCGCCTCCAGGACTTCTCCAGGGTGTCACCCATCCTCTGGAACTCCCTGCCCCAACCCATCAGATTATCACCTACTCTCCTCTCCTCACGGAGCGGAAGGACGTCGATGACGAAACGCGTAGGGCGGAGCTTGATTGATGTGACGTCATTACGTTTTTGGCTGCCAGCTACTGCGCATGTGCTGAGTAGCCAGGCTCGTTTATGTGATTGCTGTTATGCTGTTGATGCTGGTGTCGGCTGGGACACCTCTTGAGTAAGTGCAATGAGTACCTAATAAAGGAATTGGTTTTTATAATATTGCACCATGAAGTCTTTCTGTTTCTCTCGAGTGCTTGGCATTTCCCCCCATGGATACGTTTGAAGGTGGTCCTTTATCTATTGGAGAAGTGGATTTTCGATTAACTACAAAGTTTTTCATCCTGTTATTTCGATCGATGAGGATCGGTGTGTTGCAGAGTTTCCGTTTCTGAAGATATATTTATGGATGATCTGCCATTATATTATCAAGGTTTTTTGGTGAAATTTTTCATATTTAGACACTTTTTTTGCACAAAAGTTTTTTGCACTTAAAAGTTTTTTTTTTTTTTATATATTTTTTTGTGGTATTGGCATATATATATTTTTTTCTGGACTTATGATTTGATGATTTCTTTATATATATTTATATATTTATACACATTTACTAGCGCAAATTATTTATTTATTGGTACACTTTATATATGGTGATTTTTTGCAGCTGGTACACTATTAGTAAGTTATATAATTTTGACCATAGGCGCTATTATTAATTTTTCTTATTGTATTGGTATTGTTCTGTCACATGTTCTGTCCCCCTTTGTAATGTACAGCCCTGAGCGAACCATTGGCGCTTTATAAATACTGTATAATAATAATAATATATAAATAAATATAAATATTCCAAAACCAAAATAAATAAATAATATAGACACTGCCACCAAAAAGTGCAATAAATGAAAAAAATCAATCCCTAATATATGACAAAATCAATCCATAATATAATCCATTTTTTTACATTTTAAAAAGTAGTGCATGCACTGAGTTTTGTGTGGTGCGATTTTAGTCCATTTACAACAAATGCTCTTGATATCGCACCGCACAGAACCACATGCGAAACGCACAGGAACGCACAGCGCGGGCATGGTGTGAATCGCTCTCTAATGAAATGCGATAATATTCCCATAAATTATAAAAAATTTAAAAAATATATATATAAATAAATATTCCAAAACCAAAATAAATAAATAATATAGGCACTGCCAGCAAAAAGTGCAATAAGTGAAAAAATCAATCCATAATATAATCCATTTTTTACATTTTAAAAAGCAGTGCATGCACTGCTTTTGGTGCGGTGCGATTTTAGTCCGTTTACAACGAATGCGCTTGAAATCGCACCGCACAGAACCACGTGCGAAACGCACAGGAACGCACAGCGCGGGCATGGTGTGAATCGGCCCTTAGCCCGGGTTCACACTTGCGTGGTGCGGCTTATTGCATGTGATTTGAACAGGAACCGCACTGCATTCCTGTGCAAATCACATGCAAATTCTGTGTGGTGCGATTTGAGCCGTACATTTTGTATGGCTCTATTCGCACCATATCCCAGGACACCATGAGATACAAGATGCAGGAGACCCCAGGATATCGTGTGACAGAAGTGAAAGGAGATCCCAAGACATCAAGTGACATAAGACGAAGGAGACCCCAGTATATTATTTGACAGAAGACAAAGGAGACTCCAGGACATCATGTGATAGATGATTAATGAGGCCCCAGGTCATCATGTGACAGAAGACTAAGGAGGCCCCAGATCATCATGTGACAGAAGACAAAGGAAAACCCAGGACATCATGTGACAGAAGACAAAGGAGACTCCAGGAAATCACGTGATAGAAGACGAAGGAGGCCACAGGATGTCATGTAACAGAAGAAGAATGAAACCCCAGGACATCATGTGACAAAAGGCAAAGGAGACTCCAAGACATCACATGACAGAAGGCAAATGAAACTCCAGGACATCAAGTGACAGAAGACAAAGTAGACTCCAGGACATCCTGATAGAAAATGAAGGAGACCCCAGGACATCATTTGATTGAAGACGACGGAAACCCCAGGACATCATGTGACAGAAGTTGAATGAGTCCCCAGGACATCATGTGACAGAAGACAAAGGAAACCCCAGGACATCATGTGACAGAAGTTGAATGAGACCCCAGAACATCATGTGACAGAAGGCGAAGGAGATCCCAGGACACCATGAGATAGAAGACGCAGGAGACCCCAGGATATCATGTGACATAAGATGAAGGAGACCCCAGTATATTATTTGGCAGAAGACAAAGGAGACCCCAGGACATCATGTGACAGGAGAAGAAAGAGACCCCAGGACATCATGTGATAGAAGATGAAGGAGACCCCAGGACATCCTGTGACAGAACACAAAGTAGACCCCAGGATATCAAGTGACAGGAGACAAAAGAGACCCGAGGACATTGTGTGAAGGAAGACAAAGTAGACCCCAAGACATCATGTGACAGAAGACAAAGGAGACTCCAGGACATCACGTGACAGAAGATGTAGGAGACCCCCGGATGTCATATAATAAAAGAAGGAGACCCGAGGACATCATGTGATAGAAGATGAAAGAGACTTCAGGATATCATGTTACAGAATACGAAGGAGATCCCAGTACACCATGTGATAGAAGACGCAGGAGACTCCACGATATCAAGTGACAGAAGTGAAAAGAGACCCCAAGACATCAAGTGACAGGAGAAGGAGACCCCAGGATATCATGTGATAGAAGACAAAGGAGACCCCAGGACATCATGTGACAGAAAACAAAATAGACCCCAGGACATCATGTGACAGAAGACGAAGGAAATCCCAGGACATCATGTGACAGAAGACGAAGGAGACCCCAAGACATCATGTGACAGAAGTAGGACCCAGAACATCATCTTATAGAAGACGAAGGAGACCACAGGATGTCATGTGACAGATAAAGAAGATCCCAGGACATCATGTGACAGAAGACAAAGGAGTCTCCAGGACATCATGTGACAGAACATGAAAATAGCTAGATTTAAGACATGTATAAAAGGTATTTTTAAATAAAGAGGTGCTGAAGGAGGTGCAGAGAAAAGGGAAATTTTTTCAAAGTTTCTTTAATTTGCCTCCCACCTCACTGACACCAGTGTGTATCTGCATGACTTTGGTGGGGACATCAGGTTGGTTTCCTCAAGGTTAGGGGGGCATATGTGAATGCTACTAGAGTACATAGAGTACCTTAGAATAGGTTGGTAGGTTAGGAGCCGGTAATAAAGACTGGTATGTTCTCTTCATACTCCCCATTAGACAGAACTCTGCATCTCCTAAACTCTAGAGTTAGCTCTGATCTATCTACATGACGTGTGTTCTCCATATAGACATTAATGAATAATGTACATGGCACTCATATATAATAAGTGGTATGTAATGTAAAATAATAAAGTAGACCACAGCTGTGCAACCACCCCTCAAGATATTAAAAAAACATAAAGACTGTATGCTTCCCTTAAGAGGTGAATACTAAAGTGGAACTTCAGGGAAACTGCTAAATACAGTTAAAAATAAATAAATTATATATATATATATTATTATTATACAGGATTTATATAGCACCAACAGTTTGCTCAGAGCTTTACAATATAACGGGAGACAATACAGCAACAATACAGTTCAATACAAGAGGGATACACATATATATATATACACACAGTATATTGGAACTGATTTTTTTGTTGTTGTAACATTTGTAATTCTGAATAGAGCAGCCAGTTTAATATTTTAAGGAGATGCCTTTGGTTTGAGTGAATAACGTACTTTCTAGCATTGTAGCCTTTCTTTTTTGCCAATCATTATCTTTTCTTTACAGATACGCATTGTGAGGACTCCAACTTGAAGTTCTCCATACTGCTGAGGATGTATGGAACATCAGATAAGAGAGGGAGCCTTTGGATGTTTGGAATCTCCACATTGGTCCTTGAGCTCTAGGCCTGGAATAGATTTGGTGTGGATCATATGTTGAAGGTTCAGTTTATGGAGAACTTACCTTCTACTGAGTGCCTCGCATGACAGTGGCATTACAGTGAGGGCTCAAATCTTAAGTTCTCCTTTAGTGGCACAGATGTGTAGGACATCAGATAGGAGAGGGGACGTTTGAATGTTTACATTGGTCCTTTAGCCTTAGGCCTGGAATAGATTTGGTGTGGATCATATGTTGAAGGTTCAGTTTATGGAGAACTTACCTTCTACTGAGTGCCTCTCATGACAGTGGCATTACAGTGAGTGCTCCAATCTGAAGTTCTCCTTTAGTGGCACAGATGTGTAGGACATCAGATAGGAGAGGGGATATTTGAATATTTACATTGGTCCTTTAGCCTTAGGCCTGGAATAGATTTGGTGTGGATCATATGTTGAAGGTTCAGTTTATGGAGAACTTACCTTCTACTGAGTGCCTCGCATGACATGGCATTACAGTGAGGACTCCAATCTGAAGTTCTCCTTTAGTGGCACAGATGTGTGGGACATCAGATAGGAGAGGGGACGTTTGAATGTCTACATTGGTCCTTTAACCTTAGGTCTGAAGAGATCTGGTGTAGTCCATAAGTTGGAGGTTCAGTTCCTGGAAACAGGCTGTGAGCAAATCTAGGCAAGGCAATGGCTAAGATGACTATACTGTGACAATATTGTGAACTAGATTGAGAGGTGTTGCAACAACATCTGCAGTCTTCTAACCCATTTGGTGTAGCAAGTGGGCTTTCCTTATTCGTCCATTTGGCAGGTGACACCAAGACCCTCGGTCTTAAACCCTTTCGCATATTTGCGTGGGCTTTAAGCTCTCCTGCTCAGTTGAGTCGAGTGCTAGGGACTGCGTTCTTCAATTATTAACACGGTCACTAGCCCCACCATCCAAACCAGAGGCTTGCTATGATCCTGTTCTTATAGAAGGACTGCTGATGTTACGGATTTATTCAACCTTTTCTGCCCTATGGTTGTGTAAAAACATCCACTGCTCTGCAAGGGTTGTGTAACTTCACCGGAAACTTTTTGTTTTTAGTGTTGGATAGAAGGAGAAGACCTAAAACCTCAGGTTTTTGATACTTGGGGACAATGTCCTCATTCTCTTGAAATTGTTGTCACCAAGGCAGAAAGGGAGAGTAAATCTCGAATTGGGCCATGGATACCGGTGAGAAGCAGATGGGGGTCTAGGTTTCACCTGCTCTGCTATATAAAGACAGAGCCATGTAAAGTGCCATCAGCTTGTCCCCGTGTGTCCCCACCTTTTCCAGCATTATCTAATCAAAGAGAAATGGAAGGTACTTTCACCATCACCTCCCCATATTAGCATCACTGGTTTTTAGTGAACTGACAAGCTGCATTGTCTGAATGTGCACAACGGAAACATTTATTTAGTTTAATTTCAGATTCGTTTGTCACATAAATTAATAATTCATTTCATCATATTTGTTATGTTCATTTTCAGAATTCGTTTCATATATTGGGCGGCACAGTGGCTAAATGGTTAGCCCTTCTGCCTGGCAATACTAGGGGTCGTTGGTTCCAATTCCAGCCACAGCACCACCTGCCTGGAGTTTGCATGTTCTCCCTGTGCCTGTGTGGGTTTCCTCCGGGTACACCGGTTTCCTCACACACTCCAAAGACATGCTGGTAGGTTAATTGGCTCCTGTCTAAATTGTCCCTAGTATGTGTATGTATGAATGTGAGTTAGGGACCTTAGATTGTACACCCCTTGAGGGTTAGGGACTGATGTGAATGTACAATATATATGTAAAGCGCTGTGTAAATTGACAGCACTATATAAGTACCTGAAATAATAGTATATGTGGATTCATTTTGTATATTTGTTATTATAAAATTGATTCGTATTTCAGAAGACGGCTATAGTCATTCTATTTTGTTCTATGTTTTTTTTCTATTCTATTTAATCTATTCTATTTTTTTCTATTTTATTTAATTGTATTCTATCCTTTTATTTTATTTTCTGTTCTTTTCTATTCTATTTTTTGTATATTCTATTCTACTCTATTGTATTCTATTTTTTATATTCTATAAAGATTCACCATCTTTTTTCACTTTTATACCTTACTGTATTTATTACATTTCCATTTTGAATTCCTATTCGAATTCATTTTCAAATTCATTTCTCAAGACAAATTAATTTTTCAAATTCAGATAATTCGTTGAAATTTGTGACCATTGTTATTCGGAAATTAGGATACATTCGACTCTTCAAATAACGAAAATTTCATCTGAATTTTGATTTGTAACTAAATGAATCGCACCTGTCTTGTCTGAACCAATAATCTGGCCCACATGATTGCGGTCTACAACATCAGTCCAGCCAAAACTGATATTTTGGTATTTGGCAGATGTTAGATTATCAAATTGATTCGAAATTCGAATTTCGGAAGACATCTATAGTCATTCTATTTTATTCTACGTTTTTTCTATTCTATTCTATTTTTCTATATTCTATTTACTCTATTCCATTTAATTGTATTCTAGCCTTTTATTTTATTTTCTATTCTTTTCTATTCTAGTTTTTTATATTCTATTCTACTCTATTATTTTCTATTTTTATATTCTATTCTATAAAGCAAGTAGGATTCACCATCTTATTTCACTTTTATACCTTACTGTATTAATTACAATACGTTTCCATTTTGAATTCCTATTCAAATTCATTTTCAAATTCAGATAAATCGTTGAAATTTGTTACTATTGGTTTTCGGAAATTAGGATACATTCGACTCTTCAAATAATGAAAATTTCATCTGAAATTCGATTCGTAACGAAACGAATCGCACATGTCTAGTCTGAACCAATAACCTGGCCCACATGATTGCGGTCTATAACATCAGTCCAGCCAAAACTGATATTTTGGTATTTGGCAGATGTTAGATTATCAAATTGATTCGAAATTCGAATTTCGGAAGACGGCTATAGTTATTCTATTTTATTCTACATTTTTTTCTATTCTATTCTAATCTATTCTATTCTATTTTTCTATATTCTATTTAATCTATTCTATTTAATTGTATTCTAGCCTTTTATTTTTTTTTCTATTCTTTTCTATTCTAGTTTTTTATATTCTGTTCTACTCTATTGTATTCTATTTTTTTATATTCTGTTCTATAAAGGAAGTAGGATTCACCATCCTCTTTCACTTTTACACCTTACTGTATTTATTACAATACGTTTCCATTTTGAATACATATTCATATTCATTTTCAAATTAATTTTCCAACTCAAATTCATTTTCAAATTCAGATAATTCGTTGAAATTTGTTACTGTTGTTATTCGAAAATTAGGATACATCCGACTCTTCAAATAATGAAAATTTCATCTGAATTTCGATTCGTAACGAAACGAATCGCACCTGTCTTGTCTGAGCCACATGATTGCGGTCTACAATATCAGTCCAGCCAAAACTGGTATTTTGGTATTTGGTAGATGTTAGATCAGCCTTACTCAACCATTAAACGTGGAGGAACCCTTGAAATAACTTTCCGGAATCGGGGAATCCCTGATAATAATTACCGTGTCTACAGCTCCTTGTGTGTTTGTGTGATGATCAGAGGGAGGAATGCTCCTTAAATTTTATGGTCAGTGGGAAGCATTCCTCCTTATAGAAAGCTAAAGAGATCATGTAAATCAGTAGTTACTTATGCCGGCCATACATGAGTCGAAATTCGACTGATTTGCATCCGAAAATCGAACCTAACAATAATCGGCCGATTTTCGCTCTGTTAGTGGGTCAAGGGCATCGGCCGATTTTCATGCTTCCTCCCCTTTTCGGTGATCGGGCATGTTGGAAAATTTGTGAAAAACGACTCAATGATGGTCAAATCGTACGATTGTTTTTCCGAGAAGAATATGCGCAAGAGCCGTGACCTAAAAGGAACAGAAGATTCGCCTGTTATATGGGGTGAACTTTATGACTTGGTCGGCTGATTTTCGAAATCATTGATGGCACCATCGGATTACTGAGCGAACAACGCTCAGACGAAAAAAATTGTTCGGAATTCGACCCATGTATGGCCTGCGTTATCTAATAGCTGAAAATTGCTCATTGCTCAAGGAACCCTTGTAACCTCTGGAGGTATCCTTGGGTACCACGAAAGTCTGGTTGAGAATTCTGTTAAAGAACTAAACTATCCAACATTTTCTTGAGTTCCTGAATCAGCTCACTTGCTGTGCCCATAATGAGGGGCTCCTACTCTCCCCGTTGGAATATTATTTATTTTATATTGTGTAGACTGTACCAGGAAGAGCTACGACACGCGTAGGTTGGTGGGAACCCCCCAAATCTCCCAGGTGGACAGAAAAAGAGTCCCGAATTATGGCAGGGGCATCTCACTGTTGGCGTATCCAAGGTCTACAAGAATCCACAGGCAGACTAAGCCCTATAAGACTAAGGTGCCACCTATAGCTAAAATATCACTTTATTTCGGTGGACTATCCCTTTAAGGGTGAAACGTGCCCTTTAAGAATTGTACATTCAGCCCTTTTAGACTTCTGTGTTCCCAACCCATTAAAAATTAGACGGCACAGCATTATCCCTGCACATTGCACCAGTCAGCTCCCCGTGCTAGTTCGATCTCCCTGCTTTGGCTGCAGAACGTCAAGCTGTGCTCAGGCCTCCATTAACAGATGTCCAGGGGTCAGAGGTTACCAGCTGACACATCTGTATTGGAGAGTGGGTCTATGGAAATGGAAAGCGGTGTTAAAAGGAACAGACTTCTAATGGGAAAGGTTAAACAGGATTTGTAACTTAGAAGTGTAGCAGCGCGTGACGCCACAAAGACCCAATAAGCTGAGAGACCCACTGACAATGCATGCAATAAATGAGCACTTTGCTCAGGCTGTACCACCCAGAATCCTTTGCTTCTAACCAATGAAAAAAAATCTTGTTATACAATTGTAATATTTTATTATGCTGTGTTAGCTAATTGTATTTATTTATTTCAGGTACTTATATAGTGCCGTCAATTTACGCAGCACTTTACATATATATTGTACGTTCACATCAGTCCCTAACCCTCAAGGGGTGTACAATCTAAGGTCCCTAACTCACATTCATACATACACATACTAGGGACAATTTAGACAGGAGCCAGTTAACCTACCAGCATGTCTTTGGAGTGTGGGAGGAAACTGGAGCACCCAGAGGAAACCCACACAGGCACAGGGAGAACATGCAAATTCCTGGCAGGTGGTGCTGTGGTTGGGATTTGAACCAATGGCCCTAGTACTGCCAGGCGGGAGTGCTAACCATTTAGCCACTGTGCTGCCCTAGCTAATGAAGTGGAAGGTTTCAAATTAAACCATTAATCCAAGCTGGCCCAATGCAGTTATGCAAAAATTTGAAGACCTGGAGTTCAGCTTTAACCAGTTGCCGCCCGAACAGCTCGTCCCTCCAGGTGGATGCCATATGGCGTCCTCTCCGGAACGAGCATTGCGTATGCCCGCAGGGCCACGCTAAAGCGCGATCTGTAACCGGCCGTGTACCTCGGACACGGCCGATGACAGTTCTGTGTACCAGCCCTGTTGCCGGTACCATGTGACCTGCTGTGACCAATCACAGCAGGTCACATGTCAGTTGTATACAATGGATGGCTTCCTTTCATGCCATCCATTGTATACTAGTGTGTCTAGCTGTGAATGGTCACAGCGATCACATGCACAAGCTGGGCCAATCACAGCCCATCTGTGTCTTGTGATTAGCTGTGGCCAAATCACAGCTAATCACAAAAAAAAAAACCCTGAATGAATCGATTTCATTCAGGTGAATGCTTGCTTATAGCAAAGTAATTCTTTGCTATAAGCAAATTGTGTAAAAAAAATAATAAATAAAAATACTGATCACTTCCCCAAAGTAGTACAATGTTACTATGGTAACATTATACTACTTCGGTCATAGTGCAATATGAAAAAAATATCTTAAAAAAAGAGAAAAACATTTAATAAAAAATTTAAAATAAAAAAATTTAAAATAAATTATCATTTTTTTTGTACTGTCACTAGTCAGTGTCCCTGATCACCGCCATGCCAGTTATATGATGATGCTGTACTGCACTGGTGACAGTATGTAAAAAAAAAAATGAAAATAATTTTTTAAATTTCTTCATTATTAAAAAAATTATGACAAAAAAATTACAACTTCAAAAAACTCGCCATGCCTCTTATGAAGTACGTCGGACTGTCTACTTTGCAAAAAGGGGTCATTTGGGGGATATCTGTACTGTTCTGACATTCTTGGACCTCAAGAAATTAGATTGGCTGTCAGTACTTCAGGATTGATCAATTTTCAGATCTATACCATAGTTTGTGAACTCTATAACTTTCCTACAAACTAAATAATAAATACTAATTTGGGTTATTTTTACCAAAGACATGTAGCAGAATACATTTTGGTCTAAATTTATGAAGAACAATTATTTATTTGCAAACTTTTATAACAGAAAAAAAAAAACGTGTTTTGATTTTAAACTTTTCAGTCTTTTTTTTGTTAACTTAGCAAACAATAAAAACCCCAGTGTTGATTAAATACCACCAAAAGAAAGCTCTAGTTGTGTGACGAAATTGAGAAAATGTTAGTTTGGGTAAAGTGTTGCATGACCGCGCAATTGTCATTCAAAGTGTGGAAGCAGCTAACCCCTTTGCGCCGGCACCTCCCGTCCCTTTAAGAGTTTCAGAAGCTGGGAGATGGACAGGGTTTTAGGGTCATGTGACCACCGTGGTTCACCATCATGGCGGTCAGATGATCGGAAAAGGTCCTGATTGCAAGGGGAGTTTGGGACCTTTCTGTGACATATGTGCTGGGAGCGCGCAGGGCACGCCCTCTTAGCACATATGTATTTTCAAATGGTACACAAATATGCGTGCGCTCGGCGTCTAGGGGTTAATGGGGGTTTTGGCTAACTCATTAGATTAATGCGACTTTATATCTGTTATTCTGGTCACATATTCTGCAATATCTGTAAAAGTTTATATTAAAACATATTAAATCTGGATCTTTCTTCAAAATAATCCCTGGCGATCCTACTGCGAAGGTCCTTGTTCAGGCACTTCCTGTTATAGAGTGACAATGCTCTCTTCCTGTCTGCCAATTGTGCTCCTGCAATGTCGCCCTGTCATGTGGCTTCCAATGGAGAATATGAGTGGCTGTTCCAACACAAATTACACAGGCATGGTCTACTGTTGTCACCAGCAGGAAATCCGCCCTGAGGAATAGCATGCAGCATGCGTTTTTTAAACATGAACCAAAAATGCAGCATGCAGGACTTTCAAAAAACTCACCACACCTGCAGCAAATTGGTTTGAAGAGTTCCATAGGATTTAAAAGGGATACATTTTTCATGCATTTTTGTTCCACATTTTAAACACCAAAAGTGCATCAAAAACTGATCATTGTGAAAGGGCCCTTAAAAATATTATAATAACTGTTGGTGCTCTATAAATCCTGTATTATAATAATAATAATAACTGTTGGTGCTATATAAATCCTGTATAACATTAATATTAATAACTGTTGGCGCTCTATATATCGAGTATTATAATAATAACTATTGGTGCTATATAAATCCTGTATTATAATAATAATAATAATAATAACTGTTGGTGCTCTATAAATCCTGTATAATAATAATAATAACTGCTGGCGCTCTATAAATCCTGTATTATAATAATAATAATAATAACTGCTGGCGCTCTATAAATCCTGTATAATAATAATAATAATAACTGTTGGTGCTATATAAATCCTGTATTATAATAATAATAATAATAATAACTGTTGGTGCTCTATAAATCCTGTATTATAATAATAATAATAATAACTGTTGGTGCTATATAAATCCTGTATTATAATAATAATAATAATAATAACTGTTGGTGCTCTATAAATCCTGTATAATAATAATAATAACTGCTGGCGCTCTATAAATCCTGTATAATAATAATAATAATAATAATAACTGCTGGCGCTCTATAAATCCTGTATAATAATAATAATAATAATAACTGCTGGCGCTCTATAAATCCTGTATAATAATATTAATAACTGCTGGCGCTCTATAAATCCTGTATAATAATAATAATAATAACTGCTGGCGCTCTATAAATCCTGTATAATAATAATAATAATAATAATAACTGTTGACGCTCTATAAATCCTGTATTATAATAATAATAACTGTTGGTGCTATATAAATCCTGTATAATAATAATTATAATAATAATAATAATAATAATAATAACTGCTGGCGCTCTATAAATCCTGTATAATAATAATATTGATGTTATACAGGATTTATATTTATATAGCACCAACAGTTATTATTATTATTATTATAATACAGGATTTATAGAGCGTCAACAGTTATTATTATTATTATACAGGATTTATAGAGCACCAACAGTTATTATTATTATAATACAGGATTTATAGAGCGTCAACAGTTATTATTATTATAATACAGGATTTATAGAGTGCCAACAGTTATTATTCAGGATTTATATAGTGGAAACAGTTAATATTATTATTCAGGATTTATCGGTATATAGCTCCAAAAGTTATTATTATATTAATATTATCATACAGGATTTATATAGCGTCAGTTATTATTGTTATTATAATACAGGATTTATATAGGACGAAGAGTCATTATTATTATTAATAGTTTTATTACGATTATACAGAATTTATATAGTGTCAGCAGTTATTATTATTATTATTCAGGATTTATATAACAGTTTGCACTATAGGGGCATATTTAGAAAGCAGTTAATCTGACGTTTACTGCAGGTAATCTTTCTGGTGCATGTGTTCTAAATGGCAGTGATTGATTGAATGTTTGGTGAAAGTTCCCCTCACCCCTCTATAAATGTGCCCCCCCCCCACATCATCCAGTTGGGGTTAGGGGCTTAAAAAAAAAATACATGGTTAAAGAAATCTATGAATTATGTTAATGCCTATACCAGCCAAATGTTTTTTTTTGGATGCAGCGGGGAAGAGTTGATATTTGCATCAGGTTTTCATTTCTGTGATCCCACTGGGGAGATCCCTCATTTACAAAGCAGATTTACAATGATTATACAATCAGATTGTAACATATATGGTCAGTTTAAGCTCACAACACGTTACAATCTGCTTGTACAATTTCCTTTGGATCTAGTAACAAGCACGTAGTGCAAGGACTTGCCTGATTGGATACAGACTGATTTGGTTGTTTAGGTGGGTCCTCTTAGGCTGGCCATACATATAATATGAGGTAACACCTAACAACACTTTTAATTGTATCCCATTAGGGAGGCTCTTGTGCTACATAGTTGAAGATAAATCTAAAGGAAATTGGGCAGAAAATTGTATAGTGTATGGCCAGCCATAGGACATAGCTTTGCTACATCTAATTTTAATAGTTCAGAGATTGCATTAGGTGGCCATACACATGATTAATAATTGATTTCCTTTCCAATCGATCTCTCCTGCTAGGAATAATCAGTCTATTGTGGATAAGCCAATCGATTGATAGGTCACACACTTGGGAAGTGCATTTTGATCGATAGTTGGAAGATAAATGATCAATCACATCTCTGTTTCTACCATGCAATCTTATAATCTGATTAATCAAAAATTCGATCGAGCTCATGACCAGTGTATCTCAGTGCTGCTGATCGATGCTACCCAATCGCTAATTTTCAGCCCATCAACTCAGTTTGATAAAATGTGATCTATACCGATCGGAAGGGAAGTCATGGGGGGCTGCAAGGCACTGCCGGTCACTATCAGAGTTTGGGGGGGGGGCGTAGGAGCTGGGAGGTGCTGTGGCAGATTAGAAGATCGTCAGCTGGCTGGAGGGAGGTTGTGACCCGCCACATGGTCATGGTCAGGGGTGGACTGACCATTGGGGTACTCAGGCACTGCCCGAGGGCCAAGGGTCAGTAGGGGGCCCCATGAGATGCCCCTGGTACCTTTAATAGGCTTTTGTGGGTGTGGTTTGAGTGTGGGCGAGGACACAGGGGCCCCATGATCCCCTATTGCCCAGGGGCCCCATGAGTTGTCAGTCCGCCCCTGGTCATGGTTGAGAACCACTGAGCTAGAGAAGCATGGGAAAAGGGCGATGCGGGGTTCCAGCGTTTTTGGCAGAGAGCCCCCCCATAGCTATATAGGTAGTGGGAGCAGGTGCAGCATTAGTGTGTAACAGGGGCGGACTGACCATTTGGGAACTCGTGCACTGCCCAAGGTCAGAAGGGGGCCCCATAAGATGCCCCTGGTACCTTTCATATGCTTTTTTGGGTGTGGTTTGAGTATGGGCAAGGACACAGGGGCCCCATGATCCCCTATTGCCCAGGGGCCCCATGAGTTGTCAGTCCGCCCCTGGTGTGTAACATTTATTACATATGAAATTGCTTAGGGGGATTTTTGGAAATCGTCGCTGAAGGTGACCTTACCCTTTAAGCAGACGCTTTAGGCGGAGGCGTCTTTTGAGGAGGTAGAGGAAAAAAAAGTCCGGAGAATATCAGGCCGTTCCCACAAGGGGTTAAATAATCTCCAGCACCCAATCAATCAATCGACCCGATCAGACCCAGAGCAGCAGATAAGACAGCCACCCCCAGACCAGCAGGGATCATTAATTATTGATCACAGCTAATGGCTGGTAATTGAGAGCGGAGCAGAGGTGGAGGCATGAATTATTCAGTGGGAAGAGTGAAGACCTGATTTCTTTTTGTTCTTTATTCCTTGTCCATAAATCCCATCCTATAGAAACGAGCGGTATCCCTCTGTCTGCGCCCATAGGGCGAGAAACCGTTACCGGGATAACAAGTCTGTCCTGTAAGCGGGACTCTTCCTGCGTCCTCCGGGAGACAAATGCTGAGCTGACAAATGCTGAGCTCTGCATATTGCATCCAGGAGCAGCACACACCACGCACAATCATTGGGGTCCTATGTGAAGCGTTAGGTGGGCTCCTTGTCATACGGAAATGTGCGTTGAATAGGGTTGTCACCTCATCCCTTTAAAACCGAACACATATTAATTACACAGGTTCTGGGGCTCATTTAACCGCTTCCTGACCGCCATATAGCAGATCTATTGCTACAGGGTGGCACGGTGCGCAAAATCACACATATATATATGGTTTTGCATTTCCATGTAGGGGCATGCACACCCTACCCACGCCGCCATTTGCAGCCGCCAATCGCGGGTCCCGGCCAGTGATTACTCGACGGCGCCCGGTGATTGCCGAGGATCTCAAACGGTGAGAACTGTTTTTTATTTTTTCGCCATAAAAAAAAAAGTCCAACAATTTTGAGAAAAAAACTATATTTTTGAGTTTTTGCTATTAAACATGTCCAGTAAAAAAATGTAAAAAATCAAATTTCGTCATAAATTTAGACCAAAATGTATTCTGTTCCGTGTCTTTGCTAAAAAAAAAAATCCGAATACGTGTAAATTAATTGGTTTGCGTGAAAGTTATAGCGTTTACAAATGGCGGTATAGATACTGGAATATATATATATTTTTTTTTACTAGTAATGGTGGTGATCAGTGACTTATACTGGGACTGCAGCAGGCATTCTGACACTGGGGGGGAACTGACTTGGTGTCACTGACATCTCCAGTGACACCAATACAGTGATCAGTGCTAATAAAAAGCATTGACACTGTACTAATGGCACTGGGCAGGAAGGGGTTAATGTGGGGCAATCAAAAGGTTAACTGTGTGCTGTCTTACAAGGGGCAGTGTCTGTGTGCTTCACTGTAAGCACACTGCTTTGTATGCAGCGCCATAGAAAGCAGTGTGCAGGATCTGACAGGGAGAGATCTATATTGTTTACAAATAGTCCCCCCCTCCCCCCCGTCGGAGATGCTCGGCAATCACTGGGCGCCGGGGAGTAATCACCGGCAGGGACCCAGTGATTGACAGCTGAGGCCACGAATGGCGGCATGGGTAGGGCAGGCGCATGTTCCCTACCTGAAACTGCAAACTTGCGTATATACTGTATATATACATGATTTTGCTCATCCGTGCCGCCATGTAGCAGTAGTTCTGCTATAGGGCAGACGGGAAGCGGTTAATGACAACCTTAGTCAGCCTCACAACCTGTGTAATTAATATGTGTTCGGGTTTAAGGGGATGAGGCGTCAACCCTACCCAGGAGGCAGTGGGACCGAGTATCCCGCGATTTCAAAACCACACAGACACTCCGTGGGTGTGGCACCTGGAAGGGGCGTGTCTGTGCATGCGTGAGCAATCCTGTACATGCGCAGATACACTGCGGGTCTCTGCCAGGTCCCAAAGATTTTTGTGGTGTGTCTATACATGCATGGGATGGAAAACCAGGAAGAGGACTTACAAAATGGCAGCTGGTAGCAATGAGCTTGGGTTTGGTCAAACCTAGAAGGCACCTGTCAGCCAATCAGCTGTGGCCAGGACATTTCCTGCACCACAGGTCAATGATGTCACAAGCATCTCCGTCCAATTCTGAGCAATTCCCCCTTAGCTAAGTCTTAGCTCTGATGAAGTGGGGGGTACACCCGAAACGCGGACGTGTCTTGGATCCTGGACAGCGCTTCTGCTGGCGTTGGGTCCACTTGGGTCTTTACATCAATTGTGCCACGAATGTTAGTTTCACGTGCTATATATGTATGTATATCTTCATACTACCAATAAACCCACGGGGATAATGCACTAGGCTGATGCGCTTTTCCCTCTTTTCTGTGTTTTTTTTTTTACAGCCAGTAAACTCCCCAGCATGCTATCCTATGTGTTCATGCACACATAGGCTTTTATCAGCGTTTTTTGGCAGGGCCTTTTCAGACTGGAAAAAAACCTAGTGGGTTTCTAGAGTTGTTTATTGGATGTAAAAACGCTTAGGCTACGTTCACACTAGCCTTGTTTGCAAGCAGCAACCAGGCGTTTGGGAAGCGTTTTTACCGTTTCCCAAACGCCTGGGAAAATTCTGCACATTGCAGCACATGGTGCTGTTCAAACGGGAGCGTTAGCGTCGCGTTGTTGCAATACGGACGCCTCTGGTCGAGTCAGGAGGAGTTGAAGCCTCCTATTCAAGTCTATGGTGCCGCTCTGCAAACGCCCAGCATTTGCGATGCGATTGCGACGCGTAACACCATTCAAACTTCATTATAGGCATTTAACACTTGGCAAATGCCTAGAAACTGCCGCTAAACCGCGCTTGCTTTAAAGAACGCTCCGCAAACACCGGACCAACACTTGTCAAACGCTATAGGGGCGTTTGGCAAGAGTTGGAAAAAAAGTCAAGTGTGAACGAGCCCTTAAAGCAGTAGTAAAGTCTCTATGAGAAACTGAAATAATGTGCCCCTGCAGGTTTAGGCCATTATATACTAGTATGCACTGCATATTAGTACATTATGAGAGACTTATCTGCAGACAGAGACCTCTAGGGCTGGGCTGTCACGGCTCCCAAAGAGTCCCAGGCGCCTCCATGTTAAGCCCCACTTCTGGGTTCCGAATCTTCGGCTGCTTGATTGGCTAGACTGCGGTGACATCAATACCGGGCATGTGTTCAGGAGTCACACTGCGTCAAAATGTGGCTAGGTTTTTTCTAGAATGCTAAAAAATGCTAACACAGAAAAACACGTCAAACCACTAATGGGCAGCACAGTGGCTAAATAGTTAGCGCTTCCGCCTGGCAGTACTAGGGTCGTTGGTTCAAATCCCAACCACGGCACCACCTGCCTGGAGTTTGCATGTTCTCGCTGTGCCTGTGTGGGTTTCCTCCAGGTACTTTGGTTTCCTTCCACACTCCAAAGACATGCTGGTAGGTTGATTGGCTCCTGTGTAAATTGTCCCTAGTATGTGTATGTATGAATGTAAGTTAGGGACCTTAGATAGTACACCCCTTGAGGGTTAGGGACTGATGTGAATGTACAATATATATGTAAAGTGCTGTGTAAATTGATGGCACTATATAAGTACCTGAAATAAATAAATAATGCAAAAACGTGGCAAAACTCACATTTTTAAAATGGCTTTTTACAGCTAATGCTGCTGGAGTTTTTAAAACCTCAAAGTGAAGGGCAGCACAGTGGCTAAATGGTTAGCACTTCCCCCTGGCAGTACTCGGGTCGCTGGTTCGAATCCCAACCACGGCACCACCTGCCTGGAGTTTACATGTTCTCCCTGTGCCTGTGTGGGTTTCCTCCAGGTACTCCAGTTTCCTCCCACACTCCAAAGACATGCTGGTAGGTGAATTGGCTCCTGTGTAAATTGTCCCTAGTATGTGTATGTATGAATGTAAGTTAGGGACCTTAGATAGTACACCCCTTGAGGGTTAGGGACTGATGTGAATGTACAATATATATGTAATGTGCTGTGTAAATTGACGGCACTATATAAGTACCTGAAATAAATAATGCAAAAACATGGCAAAACTCACATTTTTAAAATGGCTTTTTACAGCTAATGCTGCTGGAGTTTTTAAAACATCAAGTGTGAGTGAAGCCTAAAAGTCCTGGTTTGACTTGAATGCCCCTCGTAGTTACATAGAACCCCCTACACCGTCTAAGGTGAAACTTCTTCTCATCCAACTTTATTGAATAGTCACACGCTGGGGCAGACTGGCAACTTAAGGGGCCCCCGGGCAATAGGGGGTCATGGGACTCCTGTGTCCTCACCCACTCTCAAACCACACCCAAAAAAGCCTATGAAAGTTACCAGGGGCATCTCATGGGGCCCCCTACTGATCCCGAGCCCTCGGGCAGTGCCTGAGTGCTGGAATGGTCAGTCCGCCCCTGGTCACACGTCTTCTTAAAGAATATGTAACCCAACATTTCATATTCCTGATCTGTGCCTGCTGTACCATGTACTTTGTGTGAAAAAGTCTCCTGTTCTCTTTGTATTGCTTCCTTTGTTTGAAATCTCTGGTGTTCCTGCCAGTCCCTCTGCTTTCCTATTAAAGACTGACCACACTAAGCATGAGACCACACAGTGCTGTGCTGGGAGCTAATCCAATGATTAGGCTTGTGCTGACATGCTCCCCCTCCCCCACACAGTCATTCACTGGGAAGATGCTGCTGTTTCTGCTCCTTATGCAGGTGAGAACAGAGGGTATGTGATCACTTATAAAAAAAAAAAAAAAAAAAAGGGAAAACGGGTATTTGCAATATTTTTTCTACCTATACACAAATGTTGTGCCTTTCATTTCTATTTTAAACTGAATGGGTTGTTTTAGGCTACGGTCACACCTATGCAATTTGCTTTTTTTACATTTTGCAGTGATTTTCGCAGTTCATTCTGCGTTTTTCTACGCGCAGTTTTACTGCGTTTTTTACATTTTACTTTTTTTTTTATATAAAGTGAGCAGAATAAAACTGCAAAACGCGGCAAAAACGCATTACCATGCATTTCAGCAGATTCTCCATCGAACTCTGTTGTAGCAAAAATTCTGCTTTTTGCTTTCAAAAAAGCCCCTGACCCTTTCCAAAAACACAGCAGCTCAAAAAAGCATAGATGTGAACATGTTCTATAGGACACCATGTTAAATTGACTGCAGTGCGTTTCTACAAACAAAACGCATTGGTGTGAACAGAGCCTAACAAGGGGAGGGTTCACATATCTGAGACTGAATACATAATATTATTACTAGTGTCAGTATTATTATACAGGGACAAGTATTAGAAAGGTTAGGAGGTTTCATTATATTTAGGTAGGCTGAAGTTCCTCTTTAACCCTTAGAGGGCAGAAGGATCGGACAATCACATGACCACCATGATTAGCTGTCACAGTGGTCACAGGATCAGAAGCCAGTCCCACTGGCTCCTGATCATTATTATGGACTGACAGCTCAGTCTCTGTTCTGAATGCATGCTCTCTGCAGTGAAAGCTCTGCCACCCATTAACACTATATTACCAAAAGTATTAGTACACCCCTCGAAATCACTGGATTGGTGTTCCAATCACCTCCATGGCCACAGGTGTATACAATCAAGCCCCTAGGCATGCAGACTGCTTCTACAAACATTGGTGAAAGAATGGGTCGCTCTCAGGAGCTCAGTGACTCCAAGCGTGGTCCCGTGATAGGTTGTGACCTGTGCAATAAGTCCATCCGTGACATTTCCTGGCTACTAAATATTCCACGGTCAACTGGGATTATATCAAAGTGGAAGCAACTGGGAACAACAGCAACTCAGCCACCAAGTGGTAGGCCACGTCACATGACAGAGCGGGGTCAGCGCATGCTGAAGCACACAGTGTGCAGAAGTCGCCAACTGTCTGCAGAGTCAATAGCTAAAGAACTCCAAACTTCATGTGGCCTTCAGATTAGCACAACAACAGTGCGTAGAGAGCTTCATGGAATGGGTTTCCATGGCCGAGCAGCTGCATCCAAGCCTTACATCACCAAGTACAATGCAAAGCGTCGGATGCCGTGGTGTAAAGCACGCTGCCACTGGACTCTAGAGCAGTGGAGACGTGTTCTCTGGAGTAACCAATCACACTTTTCTGTCTGGCAATCCGGTGGACGTGTCTGGGTTTGGCAAGAGAGTGGTTCTTGCCTGATTGCATTGTGCCAAGTGTAAAGTTTGGTGGAGGGGGGGATTATGGTGTAAAGTGTGCCAAGTGTAAAGTTTGGTGTGGGGTTGTTTTTCAGGGGTTGGGGTTGGGCTTGGCTTTTGGACAATTTCATGCTCCCAACTTTGTGGGAAGAGTTTGGGGATGGCCCCTTCCTGTCCCAACATGACTGCGCACCAGTGCACAAAGCAAGGTCCATAAAGACATGGAGGAGCCAGTTTGGGGTGGAGGAACTTGACTGACCTGCACAGAGTCCTGACCTCAACCCCATAGAACACCTTTGGGATGAATTAGAGCAGAGACTGTGAGCCAGGCCTCCTCCCCCGACATCAGTGCCTGACCTGACAAATGTGCTTCTGGAAGAATGGTCCAACCTTCCCATAGACACCCTCCTAAACCTTGTGGACGGCCTTCCCAGAAGAGTTGAAGCTGTTATAGCTGCAAGGGGCGGGGCCAACTCAATATTGAACCCTATGGACTTAGGTTGGCCATACATTAGACAATTTTCTTGAGCTTTTTGGTTTAGATTGACCAAAAACCATATAATAGGAGGTCAAACCTAACAACACTTTCAATTGTATCCAATTAGCCGGCCCTCGCACTACATAGTTGAAGGTAAATCTAAAGGAAATTGGGCAGAAAATTGTATAGTGTATGGCCAGCCTAAGACTGGGATGCCATTAACCTCCCCGACGGTATTCCCCAGTGTAGCTCGGGGTAAAGTTTCAGCACCACAAGTGGTAACCCCGAGCTACACTCGGGAATACACTGCAGCGTCGCTCCGGGATCTCTTCTTCACTTACCTTGTCCTGCGCTCCCGCAATGTCCCCCCTGCAGTGTCCCCTGTAATGTCCTCCGGCCGATGCTGGCAACTGTCTTCTGGGTACCGTTCCCTGCGATGCCGGGACGTACGGGGACAGAACTGGCGGGAAATTTGAAAGTTGTAAAAGTGACATTCACTAAATACACTAAAATCACATAGTATAACATTCCTGTATCAAACCATTTCACATACATTTTGTCCCGAGTGCTTTGTCCTGCGCCCTGCCTGCATTTTTACTGTTCTTTCTGCCTGGAAACTGAGAAACGTCCATGGCGTCCAAAAAGCGTCCCTTTAGGTCAAAAGCGGTTTCAGACCGGCTAGAGAACAGCGATAGTAAATCAGAACCACTTGCAGAATTGAGTGATAATGATTCGTGGGGGAAATTCGACATCAGACACTGAAAACGATTCTGCGACTGAGCTCAGCGATGTGCGAACTTGGCGCTATATTTCACATTTCAGTGTTTTTGGTTTGATTATATTATTGAATTAAATTTATTATATTATTATTTTTTATGATTATTTAATTATAATTTATGATTTCGTGTTTCAAGTTTTATCATACCCGGGATGTTTACTAGACTCTTGTTCAGACAGATTTCAGTGAGTTATTCCTAAAAATTACAGCCTACAATACAAAAACTACATATTTCCATGCAAAAAAATGTACCGCTTTGAGCACAGAAATATGGACATAATCAGACCGCTAGGGAGATTAAACAAATTATTAAACAATTATAATTTATGATTTCGTGTTTCAGATTTTATCCTACCCGGGATGTTTACTGGACTCTTGTTCGGACAGATTTCACTGCGTTATTCCTAAGAATTACAGGCCTACAATAAAAAAAATACATATTTCCATGCAAAAAAATGTACCGCTTTGAGCACAGAAACATGGACATAATCAGAGCGCTAGGGAGGCTACAGTTCATGTGTGTGTAAAGGCAGGCCGACCAATACTTTTGGTAATACAGTACAGCGTGTGGGCATTACAACCCACCCCTTTTGCCGCCACACATATGTGTTACGTGGCCAGCAAGAGATTAACTAAATAAATAAATAAAAGGCAACCCCCTCCAAGCACTGCAATGCAGTGCAACCATGCATAATAGAGCGTATGCACAATGCACACAGCACACATTATTTGCACCATAACGTGCGCCCACTGCTGACAGCAGGCCCTTACCATCCAAGCATGGCTACAAAATTTCCAATCTCTCTAAATGACAAACATTGGACTCTGACCTCACATACACAGCCAGCAAAAAAAAAAAAAAAAATTGGAAATAAATTGCAGGCTGTTCATGGACAATTTGGCGGTATTGATTGTATCTTTGATTGCCGTGTGCGGCTTATTGTATCTCTGAAGTGTTACTGTGCGATGCGGCTGAACCGCGGAGCCGTACCAATGCAGCAATCGCAGAGACACAGAGGAGACGTGAGCGAAGGATGCCGCTGATTATGATTGAGGGAGAAGAGACGACTGTAATAGGAATGAAGAGCCGAGTCTGGGAGCGTGCGGTGGGGGGAGGGAGCCAGAAGTCTTTAAGAATGCCCTTGGCAGCAAAGGATTCTGGGAGTTGTCGCTCCTCCTCCTCCTCCCCATTTCCGTGCTCGCTGCATTATTAATAAAACTAAATTATTGATGCTGATTATTCAATCTCGGCTATTTAAAGGGTTGGCTGAGAAGAGGAACGACAGCGATGGTGGTGGTGGGGGGGGGGGGGGGGGGCGTTAATGAAGGGGTTAAGATCCTGAAAAGGGAAGATTACAACCTGCAGGAGTCATGCTATAAAAGAACTACAACCCTCTGCAGGATGCCGCTTACAGATCCACAATGGTTTTATGGTCACTGCCTGGCCATGGGACAACCCTCTATAAATGGGGATTTAGGTGTTGTATGAAAACTCTTGTAGGTTCTTCTCCACCCCCCCTTCTCATCAGAAAGTCCATTGTAAGTATGGGACTACGAGGAAGAACATAGAGGGCTTACTGCCCTGCCCTGTGCAATGTCAGGGAATGGTGACACCATATGGGGGGTATGATCAACATGTATAATACATAAGGGGGGATATGATCAACATGTATAATACATAAGGGGGGATATGATCAACATGTATAATACATAAGGGGGGATATGATCACCATGTATAATACATAAGGGGGGATATGATCTCCATGTATAATACATAAGGGGGGATATGATCTCCATGTATAATACATAAGGGGGATATGATCTCCATGTATAATACATAAGGAGGGATATGATCTCCATGTATAATACATAAGGGGGGGATATGATCACCATGTATAATACATAAGGGGTGGATATGATCACCATGTATAATACATAAGGGGGGATATGATCAACATGTATAATACATAAGGGGGGGATATGATCTCCATGTGTAATACATAAGGGGGGATATGATCTCCATGTATAATACATAAGGGGGGATATGATCACCATGTATAAATACATAAGGGGGGATATGATCACCATGTATAATACATAAGGGGGGATATGATCTCCATGTATAATACATAAGGGGGGATATGATCTCCATGTATAATACATAAGGGGGGGATATGATCACCATGTATAATACATAAGGGGGGGATATGATCACCATGTATAATACATAAGGGGGGATATGATCACCATGTATAATACATAAGGGGGGATATGATCTCCATATATAAATACATCAGTGGTTCATATAGTGAACTCGGTGTAGAGCTATTCACCCTGAGGTCATCACAGATGACAAGGGGGCGCTCTTTACATCTGGAGGAAAAGAAATGTAATCTCCAAACACGGAAAGGTTTCTTCACAGTAAGAGCTGTGAAAATGTGGAATAGACTCCCTCAAGAGTTGGTTCTGGCCAGCTCAGTGGATTGCTTTAAAAAAGCCCCGTTTCCTAGATACACAGAATATAACTGGATACTAACATTTATATGTAAAGTTGATCCAGGGAATATCCGATTGCCTCTCGGGGGATCAGGAAGGAATTTCTTTCCCAGCAGGAGCAAATTGGATCATGCTTTGCTGGGTTTTTTTGCCTTCCTCTGGATCAACTGTGGGTATAGGATTATAACTTTTGTTTTTTTTTAATGGTTGAACTGGATGGACTTTTGTCTTTTTTCAGCCACACTAACTATGTAACAGACTATTCTGTGATATGCCCTGTCCTGTCTATAAAGACCTGTCTCCAGAGATGACCCATTATACCGTATGGCCAGGAAGCGACGTATCAAGCTGGCCAAATACATTTCCATCGAACTGTACAATCTTTGTACGTGTTTTACACTTATATGGTGTATTATCCTGCACATGTTACATCATGCATTAAAGTGAAATGAAATATGAATAAAGCATATCCCTCTATAGTGTGTACTTGTCTCAATCCAGAGAACTAATACAGGGTCTTGAAAAAGTATTCCTCCCCCCGGTGAAATTTTCCACATTTTGTCATGTTACAACCAAAAATGTCAATATATTTTATGTTGATAGACAAACACAAAGATGCACATAGTTGTGAAGTGGAAGGGAAATGATAAATGATTTTCAAAACTTTTACAAATAAATCTGTGAAAAGTGTGGCGTACATTTGTATTCAGCCCCCCGGAGTCAATACTTTGTAGGACCCCCTTTCTCTGCAATTACAGCTGCAAGTCTTTTTGGGGATGTCTCTACCAGCTTTGCACATCTAGAGAGGGACATTTTTTCCCATTCTTCTTTGCAGAATATCTCAAACTCTGTCAGATTGGATGGAGAGCATCTGTGAACAGCAATTTTCAAGTCTTGCCACAAATTCTCAATTGGATTTAGGTCCCCTTTACTCTGATACCCCTAACTAACATCTAGTGGAACCAATTGCCTTCAGAAGTCACCTAACTAGTAAATACAGTCCGCCTGTGTGTGATTTAATCTTAGTATAAATACAGCTGTTCTGTGAAGCCCTCAGAGGTTTGTTAAGAGAACATTAGTGAACAAACAGCATCATGAATACCAAGGAACACACCAGACAGGTCAGGGATAAAGTTGTGGAGAAGTTTAAAGCAGGGTTAGGTTATAAAAAATATCCCAAGCTTTGAACATCTCACGGTTCACTGTTCAATCCATCATCCAAAAATGGAAAGAGTATGGCACAACTGCAAACCTACCAAGACATGGCCGTCCAACTAAACTGACAGGCCGGGCAAGGAGAGCATTCATCAGAGAAGCAGCCAAGAGGCCCATGATAACTCTGGAGCAGCTGCAGAGATCCACAGCTCAGGTGGGAGAATCTGTCCTCAGCACCCTTTCACACGGGCGATCCGTATGTCCGATTTTCATCTGTCCATTAATGGATGTAAAATGGACACCCATGTATTTCTATGGATTAGCGGATGTAAACCAATGATCATCTGTTTACATCCGTTAATGTCCGCATCCCTTAACTGCTTCCAAACCAAAAGACGGCTACAGCGTGGTTGTCCAGTTCTGGGAGGGCATCCATGGACGTCCTCCCAGAACACGCCCCCAGCAGCGTGCACCTGGCGCAGTCGGTGATGAGGTAAAAGGCCAATCACAGCGGCCTTTTACCACGTGATCAGCTGTGTCCAATGACACACCAGATCACCGGGTAAATACAGTTTCTGGTTATTGGCTAAACTTTCCTCACGCTGTCACAGCATGAAAAAAGTACTGCCGATAACCGGCAAATGTGACGGGAGATCCGCACTGATAATCAGCATATTTCAGTTATACCCTGTTATGTGACTGGCCTCAGGTGATACACAGAGATGAAACAAATTCTCCTACATAAGTTGTACCTGTTTATATGCAGCCCTCTCTTCTCTGCAGCCCTTCAAAGTCCTAAACTTATATAGCTTGTCTGAGCTTTCAGAAAGCAAGGGGCGGGGAGCTGAAGTTACACACTGAAGAGTTCAGTGAGAGCTGATTGGAGGCAAGAGAAACACCCCCCTTCACACAGGAACAGAGCTGAGGCTGTCAGTCACAGGATGTGTGCTAGAGGTCCTTCCCCTGTCACCATTTTTCTCTTGGGTGTCAAGAAAACTTGTCAGAAGTGACTCATGCTGATAGCAGAGGAAGGGGACAGCAGACAGAAATGCCACTTAGTGCTCTGGATTGAGAAAAGTACACACTATAGAGGGATATGCTTTGTTCGTATTTCATGTCTGAGGTCTACAGCCACTGTAACATGAGTTGTTTCTCGGTGCACTACAACACGGGACCGTTCTGCTGCCTTGGGTTGCCTTAGGTTTACCAAAATGTATCCTAAACAATCTGCTCAACCTATAGCCAAGCAGGCAGGTAGGCCTTCATACTACATAGTTCTTGGTAGATTGAGAGAAGATTGCACAATTCGTTTGTAATGTGGATGGTCAGCCTCGAAGGCTGTGAACATTGCCCAGCCCGGCTCATGCCATCAGTGAGGCTAGCCATACACAGACCAATTCCTCCATCTACACTAAACAGCATGGAAGGAGGAATCTCCTGCTGATGGCTATGGTATGCAGACAGCCACGTCACCTGAGGCTACCTGAATCCCCAGATACTGTATCTAATAGCATGCAGTCACTGTCCACTGATAACTTTCCACCCGGATCAGGCAGTTTTGTTGCCCTGGGTGGGGCCTCCAAGGCCGGGTTATAATTTATTTCAGGTACTTATACAGCGCCATCAATTTACGCAGCACTTTACATATATATTGTACATTCACATCAGTCCCTAACCCTCAAGGGGCGTACAATCTAATCTGTCACGGCAGTGGAGTATGAGGGGATCACCCCACCCCCCTTACCTGACACTGCTCCGCTGTAAAGAAAATAATTTGAATAAAAAAAGAAAAACGTTACATGGCAAATATAAACATAACCCGCAATTTACTCCCCCTTGTCACAGAGATAAAGACATGTTGGGTGACATTGGAGTGTCAGAGGCAAGAATACCCAATTCATTGATCTACATTTGTAATCTAAGTGATATAGTATAGATCAGGGATTCTCACCCCTTTTTTCAGTCGCAGCACCCTCTAAAAGTATGCAAAAATATTGGGGCACCCCAACCTAAAATATAAAAAAATATACAGAAACTCTATAACAGAACACCCCACAATCATACCTTCCTCTATCACAGAGCCCCCCAATCATACCTTTCTCTATCACAGAGGCCCCCAATCACATAGTCCCCCATCACAAAGCCCCACAATCAAACAGTCCCTCTATAAGAGCCCCCCAATCATACAGTCCCTCTATCACAGAGCTCTCCAATCAAATAGTCCTATCACAGAGCCCCAATCATACAGTCACCCCATCACAGAGCCCCCCCCAATTAAACAGTCCCTCTATCACAGAGCCCCCCAATCATACAGTTCCTCTATCACAGAGACCCCCAATCACATAGTCCCCCATCACAAAGCCCCCCAAACAGTCCCTCTATAAGAGCCCCCCATTCATACAGTCCTCCTATAACAGAACCCCCCAATCATACAGTCCCTCTATCACAGAGCCCCCCAATCATACAGTCCCTCTATCACAGAGCTCTCCATTCAAATAGTCCTATCACAGAGCCCCAATCATGCAGTCACCCCATCACAGAGCCCCCCCAATTAAACAGTCCCTCTATCACAGAGCCCCCCAATCATACAGTTCCTCTATCACAGAGGCCCCCAATCACATAGTCCCCCATCACAAAGCCCCCCAAACAGTCCCTCTATAAGAGCCCCCCAATCATACAGTCCCCCTATAACAGAACCCCCCCAATCATACAGTCCCCCTATCACAGAGCCCCCCCCCAATCATACAGTCCCTCTATCACAGAGCTTTCCAATCAAATAGTCCGATCACAGAGCCCCCCAATCAAACAGTCCCTCTATCATAGAGCCCCCCAATCATACAGTCCTTCTATCACAGAGCCCCCCCAATCATACAGTCCCTCTATCACAGAGCTTTCCAATCAAATAGTCCGATCACAGAGCCCCCCAATCAAACAGTCCCTCTATCATAGAGCCCCCCAATCATACAGTCCTATCACAGAGCCCCCCCAATCATACAGTCCCTCTATCACAGAGCTCTCCAATCATACAGTCCCTCTATAACAGAGCTCCCCAATCATACAGTCCCTCTATAACAGAGCTCCCCAATCATACAGTCCCTCTATAACAGAGCTCCCCAATCATACAGTCCCTCTATCACACAGCCCCCCAATCATACAGTCCTTGTATTACAGAGTCCCCAGTCACATGGTCCCCCCATAACAGAGCCCCCCAGTCACACAGTCCTTCCATCACAGAAGGCAGAAAGTGGAAGAGGTCTGGAGGACGTGGACTTCCATCTTCTCCTGCATGTCACCTGCCCAGGATCAATGTCATGGACAAGCTGGTCCTAGAGTGTCAGTGGTTGTTATGATGCTGGCATCTGGCTCTCCCACACCATGACAGCACATGATGCCAATCCAGGGTCCAACTGGGTCCCATGCTCATGGGCACCCATAGGGAACCCAGATGGCAACCCAGCTGAGAAACACTGGTACAGAACAACATTTAAAGTTGTAATCCCAGTGAAGTGACTGGCCTCAGGTGATACACAGAGATGAAACAAATCCTTCTACAAAAGGATTAACTGATTAACTGCAGCCCGCTCTCTACAGCCATTCAAAGTGCAGAATTTATACCGCTTGCCTTTGCTTTCAGAAAGCAGGTGACAGAAAGTTGAAGTTACATTCAGCAGAGTTCAGTTAGAGCGGATTGGAGGGACGGGACACAGCCCCTTTCACACAGAACACAGGAACAGAGCTGTCAAATTTTCTTTTGGTGTTGGGAAACAACTCATGCAGATAGCAGAGGAACGAGGCAACAGACAGAAATGGCACTTAGGCCAGCCATACATTATGCAATTTTCTTTCCTTCAGCCATGAGTTGAAAGAAAGAAAATTGCTTGATTCCTTCATCAATGGGGAATCCTTCCTGTTGCACTATTGTATTCTGACAGCGGGAGTATAGCCAGCCATCAGAATACAATGATTGGCGGCTATAGTCGGCGGCAGTGATCACGTGAAAAAAAAAAAACATAACAGATCAACTTCAGTACAACTAGTCTGCCCATAGATGGACTAGAATTCATCCAGTTCAGCAGGAATTTGATCTGTCTGTGGCCAGCTTTACACAATCAGATTAGAATTGCATTTGTATTGTATTGATTTATTGTTGAATTATTGAAAAATTTTATTTTTATATATTTTTTAAATATTTATTATATATAAAATCAGTTTATACTGATTTTTAAATATAATTTTTATATGTGATCTACGTATTCTCTTTATACTCCTCTGTATTTATTTATGAGAAGCCCATTGTGTAGTCTAAACAGATATATTTAGCTGTTCCGCTCTCATTGTGGAGTCCACATGGTAAATAATGCAGCTACATAAAAACTCAAGACTGGGCAGATTCATTGATTGCTATTTATGAGCGATGTTTGCCTATTTTTACTGCTCTACAGAGCTTCTTCTGGGTCTTTGTAGAGATTTCAATGAGCCACTTAAGGGAAGGAGACCAACGGGGACCCGCACCTGCTGCACCAGCGGACGAGTGATGGCTCTGCAAACTCTTCTGAGTAGATGGGGTAGAAAAATCCGAGCTCCCTTCTCTCATTTCTTTTGGGGGAGAAGTTTAGATCTCTAAATAGAACCTTCTAGTAGGTTTTTTTCTGATAATATAGTCATCAGATGATCTCCTAAAGAAGTTCATACAACTGAACCAAATCCTTCCTCTTTCAGCTCTTTTCTCCTCATTTGTCCCTCTTGTTGATCCAATTTACAGAAGTCTATACAAATGAATCATTTGAGTCCCAGAACTGTTATACAACAGCCTTTTTCAACCAGGGTTCCTCTTGTGGGTGTTCGGGGCTCCGTGAGCAGATTGATCCCCAACCTACACTCCCCTCTCTCCACAAATCCTGCATGTCAGCTGTATGTCTTTGGGCATAATGGTGACCTTCTTGGCATGTATGGCACAGAGGTTGATGTCCTCAAAAAGTCCTATGAGATAAGCCTCTGAGGCCTCTTGGACAGCCATGACAGTGGAGCTCTGGTAACACAGGTCAGTCTTTAAGACCTGGTGATCTCCCAGAGGAGTAGGTGGAAGGGCAGATTTCAAGAGCCACTTGGTGAATACTGGTCTGTTCTCAGAGAGTCACCCTGCCAGATCTGTAGCATTGAGGCTTCTGGACTCCACTGGTGAAAAGAGATCCACCACATATTTCTTATCAGAGGTTAAGGGGGTGCCACCAGCGTAAACAAGCCCTTAATGTTTTATTCTGACCTAAATGCATCTTTTACATCCATATTCAATGCTCTGAGACTGAAGCTGAAAGGTGCTTTACGAGAAACCAGACCTGGGAAAATTAGACACTGCCATTTACTATTTGACCTTCCACTGAAAATGTCAATGACTGGCTATCTCTGGCTCCAATACCTTCTGAGTCAGCGACCTGCAACAATCATACAGCTAGTGATCTAATGAAGAACCAAAGTCTTCGGATCTGCATAGAAGCCAGTTTACTAGCATTTTCTAAACAGGAATTTCAGCAAGGGAATTCTACTGGTTTCTCTCGGGTTTCCTTTCAAGTCCATATAAACATCATCGCTAAAATCTAATTTCAAAAACAATTTTTACTATTTTAACACCTGTAGCTTTTACATACCCGGAGATCTTGTGCTTCCTGTTATCTGGGGACAACGCTTCGTCTCTGTTTACCACCTGTGCTCCTGTGTTGTCACCATTGTAATGTACAGCGTTGAGCGAACTATCGGCGCTTTATAAATACTGTATAATAATATAATAATAATAATAATGTCACATGAACTTCTGAAGGAGGCCATTTTAACACACATTCTGCAGGTCGAGCCCACTACTGTCACCATTAGGAAACTCTCCCTGAGAAATGCCATGCAGCCATCGCTGGAGTGCATGTAGATTGGAAATGGCTGCAAAGTGGTGACAGAAGATCAGCAGCACAGAGATTCAATAAAGAATGAAAATAAAAAGGGTTTTAAGTTAAAAAAATGCAAGAACTGTGCTTTAACAAATTACCCAAGCACCATTATGTTAATATGTTCCGATGTGATATGATCTAGTTAGCTTTGCAGTGTATTTTTTGTAAAAATCAATTAGTTTTGCGAGTACTGCTTGGTCTGTGCTTCCACCCCCAGGTCGCCATCTGCACCGGTATCGCAGTTCCACCGCTAGGAACACTATGCGCATTCACAAAATGCAACTGGCATGCAGGGGTGGAGACATGACACAGACATTAGTTTTAGTCGGAAGGTGAAAGTCCACCCAAACTGTATCAATACACAAAACTATCAGATCCGGGGTTTTTATGTTTTTGGAAAAAAAATGGAACACTATGGAGGCAGGTAAATTATAAAACATATAAACATAATTAATAATGGTGCCCGGAGTTCAGCTTTAACAAAAGATTTCAGCAACACAGAAATATGTATAACAGATAGCTAGTAATTGTATTGTGGCATAGCAATTCTGAATGTTGCCACTCCAGGAATAATGCAGTCACAATGACCAGGAGTGGAAAAAAAACAGATTTCTACATCCCATAATCCCCTCCTTTCATCCATTTGCTTTCTATCAAACCCTCCTTTTATTGTGCTGTAGCAGCACGTGGATTGCAATTATAATGAAGTGTGCTTGTTCTGGCTGAGCCTGTGGTACCCTCTGCTGGTCACATAGTATACATACAGTATATATATATATTATTATACAGGATTTATATAGCCCCAACAGTTTGCTCAGCACTTTACAATATAAAGGGAGACAATACAGCAACAATACAGTTCAATACAAGAGGGATAGGAGGGCCCTGATCCTTGGAGCTTACAATCTATATACAGTTGCAAGAAAAAGTATGTGAACCCCTTGGGATTCCGTGGAGTTTTGCATGACTTGGGCATAAAATGTGCTCTGAATGTCATCTAAGTCACAACAATAGAAGAGCACAGTCTGCTGAACATAATACTACACAAACATTAGATGTTGCCATGGTTTAATTGCACATAACATGTAAACATTCACAGTGCAGGGAGGAAAAAGTATGTGAACCTTTGGACTTAATAACTGGTTGACCCTCCTTTGGCAGCAATAACCTCAACCAAACGTTTCCTGTAGTTGCAGATCAGACCTGCACAACGATCTGGAGTCATTTTGGACCACTCCTCTTCACAAAACTGTTTCAGTGTAGCAATATTCTTGGGATGTCTGGTGTGAATCGCTCTCTTAAGGTCATGCCACAGCGTTTCAATGGGGTTGAGGTCAGGACTCTGACTGGGCCACTCCAGAAGGCGTATTCTGTGCTGTTGCAGCCATTGTTTTGTTGAATGACTTGTATGCTTTGGGTCATTGTCCTGTTGCATCACCCATCCTCTGCGGAGCTTCAGTTGGCGGACAGATGGTCGTACGTTTTCCTGCAAAATGTCTTGATAAACTCTGGAATTCATTTTCCCATCAATGACAACGATCCGTCCAGGCCCTGAGCCAGCAACACAGCCCCAAACCATGATGCTCCCTCCGCCATGTTTCACAGTGGGGATGAGGTTTTGATGTTGGTGTGCTGGGCCTTTTTTTCTCCACACATAGTGTTGTGTGTTCTTCCCAAACAACTCAATCTTGGTTTCATCTGTCCACAGTATATTTTGCCAGTAGTGCTGTGGAACATCCAGGTGCTCTTTTGCAAACTTCAAACGTGCTGCAATCTTCTTTTTGGACAGCAATGGCTTCCTCCGTGGTGTCCTCCCATGTACTCCATTCTTGTTTAATGTTTTCCTTATTGTAGATGTGTCAACAAAAATGTTAGCATGTGCCAGAGATTTCTGTAGGTCTTTAGCTGACATTCTGGGATTCTTCTTTACCTCATGCAGCATTCTGCGCTGTGCTCTTGCAGTCATTTTTACAGGACGACCACGCCTAGGGAGAGTAGCAACAGTGCTAAACTTTCTCCATTTGTAGACAGTCTGTCTTACCGTGGACACATGAACACCAAGGCTTTTGGAGATACTTTTGTAACCCTTTCCAGCTTCATGCAAGTCAACAATTCTTGATCGTAGGTCTTCTGAGAGCTCTTTTCTGCCAGGCATGGTTCACATCAGACAGTGCTTCTTGAAACCAGTAAACCCAAAACAGGTGTCAGCAACACATCCAATATCATCCCACTGATTGGAGTCAAGGTTGGCTCACTTCTGGCTCCAATTAGCTCTGGGAGAAGTCATTAAGCTAGGGCCTCACATACTTTTTCCTCCCCGCACTGTGAATGTTTACATGTTATGTGCAATTAAACCATGGCAACATCTAATGTTTGTGTAGTATTATGTTCAGCAGACTGTGTTCTTCTATTGTTGTGACTTAGATGACGTTCAGAGCACATTTTATGCCCAATTCATGCAAAACTCCACGTAATCCCAAGGGGTTCACATACTTTTTCTTGCAACTGTATATATATATATATATATATATATATACACACACACACACAGTTGTGTTCAAAATAATAGCAGAGTGTTGAAAAAAGTGAATAAAGCTCAAAATCCTTCTAATAGCTTTTGTTTCCATACACACAAATGCATTGGGAACACGACACATTCTATTCCAAATCGAAACATGAAGAAAAATAGATCAAATTTGTGGTGTTCCTCTAAAAAAATTGAAGAAAAGTGAATATTAGACGGTTCAAAAAAATAGCAGTGTTTGTATTCTTCTTTACAAACTCAAACATTCACTATATAAACTGAGAAATGTTTGAAGATTTTGCTTTCCTTTGAATGACTTCATGAATATTTGGTTGTAGTCGCACTGTTTCTGAGAACTGCTGTACATCTGTGTTGCATGGAGTCACCCAACTTCTGGCCCCTGTGATCAGGTATTCCAGCCCAGGATGATTGGACTACATTCCACAGTTCTTCTCTATTTCTTGGTTTTGCCTCAGAAACTGCATTTTTGATGTCACCCCACAAGTTTTCTATTGGATTAAGATCCGGGGATTGGGCTGGCCACTCCATAACGTCCATCTTGTTGGTCTGGAACCAAGATGTTGCACGTTTACAGGTGTGTTTGGGGTCGTTGTCTTGTTGGAATGCCTATTTCAAGGGCATTTCCTCTTTAGCATAAGGCAGCATGACCTCTTCAAGTATTCTGATGTATTCAAACTGATCCATGATCCCTGGTATGCGATAAATAGGCCCAACACCGTAGTAGGAGAAACATCCCCATATCATGATGCTTGCACCACCATGCTTCACTGTCTTCACAGTGTACTGTGGCTTGAATTCAGTGTTTGGGGGTCGTCTGACAAACTGTCTCCGGCCACTAGACCCAAAAAGAACAATCTTACTTTCATCAGTCCACAAAATGTTGCACCATTTCTCTTTAGGCCAGTCAATGTGCTCTTTGGCAAATTGTAACCCCTTCAGCACGTCTTTTTTTCTACAGAAGGACTTTGCGGGGGCTTCTTGCAGATAGCTTGGCTTCACATAGGCATCTTCTAATTGTAACAGTCCTCACAGGGAACGTCACACCTTCTTTCATCTTCCTGGAGCTGATTGTTGGCTGAGTCCGTGCCATTTTGGCTATTCTTCTATTCATTCGAATGGTAGTTTTTCGCTTTCTTTCACGTCTTTCAGGTTTTGGTTGCCATTTTAAAGCATTTGCAGTCATTTTAGCTGAGCAGCCGATCATTTTCTGCACTTCTTTATATGTTTTCCCCTCTCCAATCAACTTTTTAATCAAGGTACGCTGTTCTTCTGAACAATGTCTGGAACAACCCATTTTCCTCAGAATTTCAGAGAGAAATGCACTGTAACCGGTATGTACAACATTTGCTGCCTTCCTTCCTTAAATAAGGGCAATAATTGCCACCTGTTTTTCAAAGAATGAATGACCTCACTAATAGAACTCCACACTGCTATTATTTTGAACATGCCCCTTTCAATGAGTGATTCAATGACACAGAATCAGCAGCATGCATGTCATGACTGTTGGATTTCTATTAATAAATTATTTGCCATGTAGAAATATCTACCAAAAACAGTGTTTGATCAGGTTAGTGATGTCTGACTGCTATTATTTTGAACACAACTGTATATATATATATATATATATACATATATATATACACACACACACACACATTGTACAGCAGATGGGTTATCGTGAAGTGGGCTAAAAGGGACCAGAAATCCCTCGTTTGAACCACAGATATCCCATATTAAATCAATACCCATCTGTATATCTTACTTCCATCACAAATCCCAAAAGTAAGGAGTTTATTTTTAATTTTATGACAGCAAGCAGAGCCATGCAAATTATTCCATAGTGCTGCTGGCCCATTCTGCATCTAGAAACATTAGTTAATATCACAGACACAGCATAAGATTATACAGTCATATATTTCATACGGTTTCAGGCTTGTCAGTCATCATCAGCACAATGTATGGAAGTTGTGGCGTCTATGAGAAAGTATAGGCAGACAGGAGCAGCAGAGTGGTTTAGTGGTCACTACTTCTGCCTTGCAGCACTGGAGTCCCTTGGTTGGAGTCTTGGCCAGGAAACTATTTGCTTGGAGTATGCATTTTCTCTTTGTTCCTGTGTGGGTTTCTTCCAGCTTCCTCTCATACACCAGAGAACATAGTGTGAGCTGGGAGGATACCAGAGAACATTGCCTTGGGGGGGGATGGACACCAGAGAACATGGCTTGGGGTGGGGGAATACCAGAGAACATAGCGTTGGAGGGGTGGACACCAGAGAACATGGCTTGGGGTGGGGGAATACCAGAGAACATAGCGTTGGGGGGGGATGGACACCAGAGAACAAGGCTTGGGGTGGGGGAATACCAGAGAACATAGCGTTGGGGGGGATGGACACCAGAGAACATGGCTTGGGGTGGGGGAATACCAGAGAACATAGCGTTGGGGGGGATGGACACCAGAGAACAAGGCTTGGGGTGAGGGAATACCAGAGAACATAACATTGGGGGCGATGGACACCAGAGAACATGGCTTGGGGTGGGGGAATACCAGAGAACATAGCGTTGGGGGGAATGGACACCAGAGAACATGGCTTGGGGTGGGGGAATACCAGAGAACATAGCGTTGGAGGGGTGGACACCAGAGAACATGGCTTGGGGTGGGGGAATACCAGAGAACATAGAGCTGGGGGGGGGGGGGTAGTCACCAGAGAACATGGCTTGGGGTGGGGAAACACCAGACCAGAGAACATAGCGTTGGAGGGGTGGACACCAGAGAACATAGCGTTGGAGGGGTGGACACCAGAGAACATAGCGTTGGGGGGGATGGACACCAGAGAACATGGCTTGGGGTGGGGAAACACCAGAGAACATAGCATTGGAGGGGTGGACACCAGAGAACATAGCGTTGGGGGGGATGGACACCAGAGAACATGGCTTGGGGTGGGGAATACCAGAGAATGTAGCGTTGAGGGGGTGGACACCAGAGAACATAGCATGGGCTGGGAAGCTATGCCAGTCAGTACTGTTCAACTACTTATTAAGTGGAAAGCCTGGGGATCTCTTGATACCAAGCCAAGGTCAGGTAGACTAAGAAAGATTGCAGCCACAACTGCCAGAAGAATTGTTTGGGATAGAAAGAAAAACCGACAGGCAACCTCACGAGAAATACAGGCTGCTCTGGAAAAAATACTTTATGGTTTTTTAAGAAGCACAATATGACGATACTTGAACAAAAGTGAGCTGCATTGTCAAATTGCTAGAAAGAAGCCTTTACTGCACCAATGTCACAAGAAAGCCCAGTGAAGCGTGTCCAGGTATCGTCAGGCATATTGTAACTAGACTAACCCTCTCTAGAACTCCCATCCTCCCCCAGTGACACACACAGTTTGCATTTCCATACTTTTACATTTGTTGTGAGTGTAATGTTGAGCACCACTGCTTTAAATGGTACAGGTAGTCCCATGTATCAGGCTACTCTAAGCCACGCCCCTTCTGTTACACTATACATGACACAGGTACTCCCAGGTATCAGGCTACTCTAAGCCACGCCTCCTATATGTCACTATACATGGCACAGGTACTCCCAGGTATCAGGCTACTCTAAGCCACACCCCTTCTGTTACAGTATACATGGCACAGGTACTCCCATGTATCAGGCTACTCTAAGCCACACCCCTTCTGTTACACTATACATGGCACAGGTACTCCCAGGTATCAGGCTACTCTAAGCCACACCCCTTCTGATACAGGATACATGGCACAGGTACTTTCAGGTATCAGGCTACTCTAAGCCACACCCCTTCTATTACACTATACATGGCACAGGTACTCCCAGGTATCAGGCTACTCTAAGCCACGTCTCCTAAATTACACTATACATGGCACAGATGCTCCCAGGTATCAGGCTACTCTAAGCCACGCCTCCTATATTACACTACACATGGCACAGGTACTCCCAGGTATCAGGCTACTCTAAGCCACACCCCTTCTATTACACTACACATGGCACAGGTACTCCCAGGTATCAGGCTACTCTAAGCCACGCCTCCTATATTACACTATACATTGCACAGATGCTCCCAGGTATCAAACTATTCTGTGCAATACCAGCACCAATACAATTTACACAGCACAGGCACCTCTGAATATATTTTAACCTCATGTGCCTTCATTTCCCATCAAATAATCAGAAACAATGTTGTAGAAATTAAATATATTTTAATATAAACATTGTAGTGGACTAGCACTCATAAGTGAGGCAAATACTTTCCCCCACGGAGGGCAAGACAGAAAGGAGACAGTTCTTAATAAAAGAAAAAATAAAGACAGGATAAAAAAAACTGAAGTAAAAAGCACCCATAGCTCAAACAAACAATATTTTGTTATTTGGCCAATATTTCAGACAATATATCTGAGTCGGAAGCAGTCTATCCATTCCCTAGGCACCAGGGTTTACTAATTCCTACAGTTTAGAAAAGCTGGACATTGGCTCAGGTCACAAAGCAGCTACCTCTTATTGGTTAAAGGAACACTTCAACATCACATTTAGGGGAGGCTGATACTGGAGCTTCCGAACACGTCAGGAACATGAGACATTGATGGATTATCTACTCCATGAGCATATGTTACATGCATGGTGGTGTGCATACTGACCTCCATCTGTGTAGACGTGTGCATATTCTTGGACGGGGCTGCACTCACCACATGTACATTATGTACAACATCACTGAAGTCAGAGGAAAGGATTGGTCGCATGGCCATTAAATACCATTTAATTAAACTTTATTGTTCCATCAGTTTCAATGACCTCCAGCAATCCCATGCTGATGCATTTCTCACTTGTATAGCCTTTATCGTAGAGGTGGAGCTCAGGTCCCATACTAGAAAGAAATGTATTAGAAGAGCAAACCATCTGGTGAGATAATACCAAACAACAAGGGTTTATGGTATTTAAAGGTCATATAGCCAATCCTTTTCTCTAGGTTCTGTTTCTGGATATGGGACAAATCCTGTGTGAGGTTGGTGCACCAATGGCTGGACTCCTCAGATAGTACAGCCCTTGGAGCAGCACCTATGGTTCGTTATGTACAGCATCACTAAGACACTATTTGGCCAAAAGATTGTGGAGACCTTACCACGACACCTATATGCAGGGGTGGACTGACAACTCACGGGGCCCCCGGGCAATAAGAGATCATGGGGCCCCTGTGTCCTTGCCCAAACTCAAAAAGCCTATGAAAAAAGGTACCAGGGGCATCTCATGGGGCCCCCTACTGACCCCGGCCCTCGAGCAGTGCCCAAGTTTCCAAATGGTCAGTCCGCCCCTGCCTATATGAGGTTCTTGGTCACCCTATTCCAAAATCATGTGTATTAATACGGAGCTGGCACCCCTTTTGTAGCTCCACATTCCTTGGAAGCTTCCAACCAGATTTTGGAGTGCCAGAAGAACATTTGTAAGGTCAGGCACTGATGTTGGACGAGAAGACCTGACTTACAATCAGTGTTTCCATTCATCCCAAAGCTGTTCAAATGGGGTTGAGGTAAGAGGTCTGTGCAGGATACTCAAGTTCCTCCACACTAAACCATGTCTTTGTGGAGCACATCAGTTCTCAGAAGAAAGGGGTTAAATAGCGGCTCACTGTAAAAGCCAATGGAGCTTTATGGAGCTGGCTTTGTGCACAATCATGCTGGGATAGAAAAGGGTCCTCCCCACACTTCCTACAGGGTAAAAAGCGCACAAATGTCTAAAATGTAGTACTCTTCAGAGAACACCTCAACTCAACCATAATGAGAGGTGTCAACATTTGGCCATATAGTGTCCTAGGAAATTTGAACCCTAAGCAAGCCATAGATGATGTGATTTTCTTTCCTACAATAACGGTTGCAAGGAAGAAAAAAAAATAGCTTGATTCCACCATCAACACAATCAGTCCCTCGCAGTGCTATTGTCTTCTGCGGGCAAGGAGCTTTCCCTGTCGGCAGAACACAATGTAAAAGGGGGCTATATGTACTGCTGGGGGCTATAGCCACCAGTAGTGATCACATGCGAAAAACTGCGACAGGCTGGTTGTACTGAAGTCAATTTGATGAATCAACTTTGGTACAACCAGCCTGCCCATAGATGGATCAAATCTCGGCTGAACCGCCCAAGATTCGATCCATCTATGGCCAACTTTAGGGGAATATACTTTGGAATGTGCCTGCAAGGAATGGAATAGTCCAGACAAGTTCCTTTATAAAGGCTTTTATATAATAAAGCTTAGCACTGCAGTTGCAATTTCTATGTAGTGATACCAATAAGGCCCTGTTCACATTTGCCCTGTTTTAGGGCTGTAGGGGGTGTGGGAAGTAGGGAAAAGTCCCACTTGCAGGCAATTTCCATAAAAATGCACCTCCACACACAAGAGTTCCATGGTAAGGCTGTAAAAAAATACCTGAAATGCCACAACAACATACCGTAAAGCGGAGTTCAAGTCTCCTTGGCACTTTTCTACAAAAAGCAGCCCCGTGATTCTCTTCACTTGCCGTATATAATTAGGATAGTGTTCTACGTGTATGTCGTTTGCTTGTGAATGTGACTTTCCTCAGCTGTTCCTACTTTCTTCTTGGATTCAATGCAAATGGTTACCCAGCATGCACCTCCCAGTCTCGCACTTGCGCTGTAAGAACACAGCGCGGCACTCTGTGTTGTTTGTAGTTTGCCATAACAATGGCGGAAGAAGAAATACCGCGAGACTTCACCATTAGGCCTCCCAAAGACACCTGGAAAAACCGATGCGGACATCCCAAGAGTCCTAGGGAATCACCTAATGACCAAATCACCTAGGCGGCCAGGCCGGAAGGGCAGGATACTGATAGCAAAAAAAGGTATTTAGAAAAAAATAAATAAAAATATCCCAAAACAGACTGTTCTGAGGATGGGCATTGTGTGGCTAGGATCATGAAAAAAAAGGGAACTCCGCTTTAAATTCAGCAATGTGAACAGGGCCTTTGTATGTATACTTCCTCTCTAGAGAGTGATTAGTTTCTTTGTGGCAGAAGAGTCTCTTCTGGTTGCCGTGTCTCCTGGCAGTCACCAATGGACAATCCCTCCATACCATGTCCTACCAGCGTGGAGAACATTGACAACGTACCCTCTACTCTCTCCTCCCCAGTGTGACATAAATGTGCATCAGTCAGCTGACCCCCCCTTGTGCCATGTCACGTGACCTCTCCTTCGGGATGGCTCTTTAGCTTGTGAAATTTGACGCTCTCACGTTTCTCAAAAAGCTTGCCGCAATGCTCGCAGGAGAAGCTGTACTGGATCTCCGAGCCGTGCTTCTTCATATGCCAGTTCAGAGAGGCACGCTGCCGGCACTGGTACCCGCAAACCTCACACCTGTAGGAAGACATGCTATTAATGCATGGTTAGAAGGACCATATTCATATCTTGCATCAAACACCCCTCCATAGCAACCTACAGATGTATGAAAAATATTATTTATTTTATTTATTACAGGTACTTGTATAGTGCTGTTAATTTACGCAGCGCTTTACATATATATAAATATTGTACATTCACATCAGTCCCTAACCCTCAAGGGGTGTATTATTATTATTATTATTATACAGGATTTATAAAGCACCAACAGTTCGCTCAGCGCTGTACATTACAAAGGGGGACAGAACATGTGACAGAACAATACCAATACAATGCAAAACATGAGGGGATCGAGGGCCCTGCTCTTTCGAGCTTACAATCTAGGATGTATTGTAGGGTGTACAATCTAAGGTCCCTAACTCACATTCATACATACACATACTAGGGACAATTAACCTACCAGCGTGTCTTTGGCGTATGTGAGGAAACTGGAGTACCCGGAGGAAACCCATGCAGGCACAGGGAGAACATGCAAACTCCAGGGGGCCCCTATGGTTGTTACCACTGGATGGTGAATCGCAGAAATCATATAAATCTTTTGAAGGTTGAATTATCTGATAAAGGTCCCAGTCTCTTGCTCTTATGGGGCCTTGTAGCTCCACAGTGACCCTATTATTGATTGCAATTGACAGCCTAGAAAGTGTTAAACCAGCCTAACCATTGATCTTGATCAAAGCCCAACTCTGGGCAACTGAAATATCATCCCATGCAGTGGGGCAGTGCCTGCACTACAAGGACTAATTGTTTGTATTGGTCTAGGGCAACAAAAATAAAAAGATTTTCTTACCTGATCCTCTGCTCCTCTTCGCAGCCTTTTCTCCTCCACAGTCTAGCGGTCTAGGGTAATGACGTCATCAAGACCAAAGCAGGGTCCATAGCTCTGCACTGGATGTGATGACACCTAACCCTTGCAATGCGAGTGCAGCCCCACTGTAAGGGATCATTTAAAATTTTCCCAGAGGTGGGCTTTAATTAGAGGATTAAGGCAAAAAAGATCCAGAGGGTTTTCTTTAACCTTTGATGACATAAAAAAATATCTAAATTTGGACAACAGAATGTTCTTTCACCACTTCTAGCTTAGGTTCACCATGCATTGTAAGTTTGCTGGTGGTAACATAGGATAGCCTTCAGCTGCTCCTAAAGATATGCTGTCCGGCAAAACCTCTTCCCACTTTTCCAAATATAATTCAGTATCCTAGACCAGCCTTTCCCAACCAGGGTGCCCAGGCCCACCCCCGGGGTGCTTTGAGGTTTCTTCAGGGCTGCCTTGGCAAACTGTCTAAAAATTGCCCAAAACTTGTATAAAAGCCAGTGGGTGGAACAAGTCTGCCTTTTAGTTACGCAAAGTCACAGGTTTTCATTGTGCACCATTATGACCTTCTAGCCGCCAGCATCCTGACAACCAATGACATCATCAGTTGATAAGGAGGATGTCAGCTGCCTGCACAGCATCCTAGTTTGACCCCTTCAAAACTCAGGGAGAAGAGAAACACAAGAATACTAGTCAGTACCAGGGGTGGACTGACAACTCATGGGGCCCCTGGGCAATAGGGGGATCATGGGGCCCCTGTGTCCTTGCCCAAACTCAAAAAAAGCCTATGAAAAAGGTACCAGGGGCATCTCATGGGGCCCCCTACTGACCCCAGGCCCTCGGGCAGTGCCCGAGTTTCCAAATGGTCAGTCCGCCTCTGGTCAGTACCAGTGTGCAAAAGTGTATTTGCTTTGAAAGAATAAATCACCTCTAGCATTGAGTGTCCTACATGTGTGGATGTTGCTGCATTATACAGAACTATTAGTTTTTCACATTTTAGAATGGGGTGTCCTTTTAAAATTATGGACAGTCTAGAGGCACCCCGTTTTAGAATGGGGTACCTCAAGACTGTCCATAATTTTAAAGGGTGCCTTGACTGAAAAAAGGTTGAGAAACACTGCTCTAGACAGCTGAAAGCATACCTATAATTGCCTGTTCAAGACAGAGTTACAGGTTTACTTCAATCCGCCCTTTCCCAGCAGAGTACATTTATCTTTCCTTACTTCGTTCAGCACTGAGAATTGAAAGGAACACTCAGTACTTTCAGGTATGGAGGGACATGTGACTCATTCCAGTGGTTGGAGTGGAGTGGCAGGGGAGCAAAGGAAAGGACAGTGTATGCTACTGGGGAGGTCTGCATTAAAGGACAAGTACAGCCAAAGCACATTTGGCTGTTCTTCTGTGGATCACAGGAGTGCAGTTTGTTCGGCACTCCTGTGACCTGTTTTCAGCTGACAGCGGACTAAAGTCACTGTCGGCTGACATCACTCACCAGGTCCAGGCTGGGGAAAGATCACGACTTTAAAGTTGGGACCCCCCCCAGAGTCCGACACCTGGCTCAGCCTCTCAGTGATCGTGTGAGAGGCTGAGCCAGCCGTTCCCGCCCCCACCACAGCCCAGCACTCTGCTGGGGGGTTCAGAGCAGAGAGCTGGAGACAGACAGACCCGGATCTCTGCCCAGAGCGGTAGGGAGAACTGAGGGATCAACAGTGTCTGATCGCTCAGTTCTCACCCTTAGAAACAACAGGGGCATATGCAGCATCGGATCAATGGTGAATCCCCCTAAGTAAGTATAATTAAAAAAAAAAAAAGAAAATTCCCCTTAGTTGCAAAGTGATGCAGATTACTTATTTCCTCCCTATTTTGAGATACTTTTTCCCTCCCTACTTGGAGAAACTTTTTCCCTCCCTACTTGGAGAAACTTTTTCCCTCCCTACTTGGAGAAACTTTTTCCCTCCCTACTTGGAGAAACTTTTTCCCTCCCTACTTGGAGAAACTTTTTCCCTCCCTACTTGGAGAAACTTTTTCCCTCCCTACTTGGAGAAACTTTTTCCCTCCCTACTTGGAGAAACTTTTTCCCTCCCTACTTGGAGATACTTTTTCCCTCCCTACTTGGAGATGCTTTTTTCCTCCCTACTTGGAGATGCTTTTTCCCTCCCTACTTGGAGATGCTTTTTTCCTCCCTACTTGGAGATGCTTTTTTCCTCCCTACTTGGAGATGCTTTTTTCCTCCCTACTTTGAGATGCTTTTTTCCTCCCTACTTGGAGATGCTTTTTTCCTCCCTACTTGGAGATGCTTTTTTCCTCCCTACTTGGAGATGCTTTTTTCCTCCCTACTTTGAGATGCTTTTTCCTCCCTAGAGATGCTTTTTTCCTCCCTACTTTGAGATGCTTTTTTCCTCCCTACTTTGAGATGCTTTTTTCCTCCCTACTTTGAGATGCTTTTTTCCTCCCTACTTGGAGATCCTTTGTCATGAAAACGTTCACATTTCAATCCTTTATTTAGCTAATTTGATTTCAACTTCAAAATTTAACAGATGACCATCCATTAAAAATTTTTCCTCCCTAGAGATGCTTTTTTCCTCCTTACTTTGAGATACTTTTTTCCTCCCTACTTTGAGATGCTTTTTTCCTCCCTAGAGATACTTTTTTCCTCCCTACTTTGAGATAATTTTTCCTCCCTACTTTGAGATGCTTTTGTCCTCCCTAGAGATACTTTTTTCCTCCCCACTTTGAGATACTTTTTTCCTCCCTGCTTTGAGATACTTTTTTCCTCCCCACTTTGAGATGCTTTTTTCCTCCCTACTTTGAGATACTTTTTTCCTCCCTAGAGATACTTTTTTCCTCCCTACTTTGAGATCCTTTGTCATGAAAACATTCACATTTCAATCCTTTATTTAGCTAATTTGATTTCCACTTCAAAATTTAACAGATGACCATCCATTCAAAATAGCCACAGTGTTATGTAGACCTGATACTGTAGCACAGAGATTTCAGCACTGATGAACAGGAAAGCTCTACATTGTTAGTTGATACAACTCACTAGTATCTACCAAGAACTGACATAGGAGTTTTGGATATTATATATATATATATATATATATATATATATATATATATATATATATATATATATAAAACGGCGCGTCTGGTGAGTGTGCATTCTATCTGCATATGAAAGCACAAGCACTGACTAGAGCATTCAGGATTATAAGAGCACGAATCAGTCACCTATATGAACTATTAATTTTATTTAGTCTTAATCATTTATTACATATGGACTTTGCACCTATTATTTATTACTACTATTAACTTTTAGCGCTGCACTTGTTTATATTTAGGAGTGTTGGATAGATCCTTTAAAATTGGACATGACAAGCTAAATACAAAATTCAGCTTGTGATTTGACCAAGAATATAAGGGCCATGCCAGCAGCTATACTCCCCTAGGGAGTATAGGGGAGTTCTAACTCAAAGTTCTGGATTTTCAACATTTAGTCCTCATGCACACGGGACATTTTTACAGCGGCTGTTTTTGGCTTTTGACGTTTTTTTCTACAGCCAGTAAACTCCCCAGTTATCCTATGTGTCCATAAACACATAGACTGGAATCAATGTTTTTTGGCTGGAAAAAAAACCCAGGACTAGTGGGTTTCTAGAGGAGATTTTTAGCTGTAAAAACGCTCTAACGCTGAAAACTGCGGCAAAACCTCGCAAACCGGTGTGTTTTTGGACTTTTTTTATATAAAAAAAAAGCCTAAATAACGCAAACACAGCAAAACGTGGGAAAACGCCGCTAAGCGCTAATGCAAAAACGCTAAAAAAAAGCTGAAAAACGCACGTTTTTAACATAACTTTACACAGCTAACATCACCAGCGTTATCAAAACGTCAAGCGTGCTTGAGGACTTAAACTGTGCAGTGCAGCTGAAGTGATCTCTAAGACCTCCTTCAGATCTATGCATTGTGGTGACGAGTGTTCCTGCCACATGCTTTTATGTATACCAGTTAATGTGGTGTGTTGCACAGCCGTTCATTTCTCTTGAAGTGAGTTGTGGGGTGTTCAGAGTCATGTACATTTTTTGGTCGGTTCTCATGTGTTGGCAGTCAATTCAAAATGACTATTAGATCCTCTCTTATTGCAGCACAAATTACCGCAGGCGATAATGCATTGCAATGGACCAGAAAAGTAAGATGGAGGATGTGCATTAAAAAGGAAGTATTCAACTGACCCCCCCCAGCACACACACAGTTGGTGGGCCATTGTTAGAGGAGTATATGCCCCGTAACTGACAGCTCTGAAAAGCTGTACTAATAGTGTAACAAGAAGCTCCAAGAAAAATAAAACACAAATCAACACAGGAATACCCCAGCAATCTACTGACAGTATCGTCACTTCATGGACTTAACCCCTTAATTTAAATTTTACATTTTTACTGAGCGCCGGAAGCATAGCTATCGCTATACTTACAGTGCTCTAACACTAGACCTTTTTATTGAGCGCCGGAAGCATAGCTAACACTATACTTACAGTGCTCTAATACTAGACCTTTTTATTGAGCGCCGGAAGCATAGCTAACACTATACTTACAGTGCTCTAACACTAGACCTTTTTATTGAGCGCCGGAAGCATAGCTAACACTATACTTACAGTGCTCTAATACTAGACCTTTTTATTGAGCGCCGGAAGCATAGCTAACACTATACTTACAGTGCTCTAATACTAGACCTTTTTATTGAGCGCCGGAAGCATAGCTAACACTATACTTACAGTGCTCTAACACTAGACCTTTTTATTGAGCGCCGGAAGCACAGCTATCACTATACTTACAGTGCTCTAACACTAGACCTTTTTATTGAGCGCCGGAAGCATAGCTAACACTATACTTACAGAGCTCTAACACTAGACCTTTTTATTAAACGCCGGAAGCACAGCTATCACTATACTTACAGTGCTCTAACACTAGACCTTTTTATTAAACGCCGGAAGCACAGCTATCACTATACTTACAGTGCTCTAACACTAGACCTTTTTATTGAGCGCCGGAAGCACAGCTAACACTATACTTACAGTGCTCTAACACTAGACCTTTTTATTAAACGCCGGAAGCACAGCTATCACTATACTTACAGTGCTCTAACACTAGACCTTTTTATTGAGCGCTGGAAGCACAGCTATCACTATACTTACAGAGCTCTAACACTAGACCTTTTTATTGAGTGCTGGAAGCATAGCCATCGCTATACTTACAGTGCTCTAACACTAGACCTAGTCTCTGCTCCAGCAGCTTCAAAGTCCCATATGGCCATTCTGCCCATCCCCCTCCTCCTTATGCCTAATCACTGAGTGTTTTGCATTAGCTGAACCCTTTTACAAAATACAAAGCCTTCTGTGAATGGACAGCAGAGGGCAGGGGATGGCAGAGCTACTCCTATTAGTGGTACACCGAAATGAAAATTCTGGTGCCGAAAACAAAAATTCAAAATGCACTTATACTTTGATTGAAAAAAAAAAAAAAAAAAAAACACAAAAAAAACAATATATACCCCAATTTTTTTGTAAAATATGAAAGAGGATGTTACGGCGAGTAAATAGATACCCAACATGTCATGCTTTAAAATTACGCACGCTTGTGGAATGGCGTGAAACTGCTGTACTTAAAAACCTCCATGGGTGATGCTTTAAAAATGTCTACAGGTTAGCAGTGTAAAGATACAGAGGAGGTCTAGTGCGAGAATTATTGCTCTTGCTCTGACATTCATGGCGATACCTCACGTGTGGGGTTTGAACAACATTTCCATATGTGGGCATGGCCTACGTATGCGTTCACCACTTCGTGTGACCACGGGGGGATGGGGGCACTTTAAACTTTTTTTATTATTATTTATTTAATGGGTTTTTTTTGTTTTTTTTTTGTTTTGCACTGTCCCTTTAAAAAAATTGTAATCACTGTTATTCTCATCACAAGAAATGCATGAATCCCCTGTGATAGAAATAATTAGTGACAGGTCCTCTTTATGGACAGATATGGGGTCAATAAGACCCCACATCTCTCCTCTGCAATGTAAAGCATTGGATCAAAAAAGAGCATTGATCTAGTGCTTTAAAGGGGGAAAAAAATGTCCGGAACCAGATGTGACATCGCTCCGGTCCTCCAAGGGCATAAAGATGAGTGGAGGCCATCTTTCCTTCACCCATCTCTATGCCCAGCGCCGAAGATAGTTTGATGGTTTCTCAGGTAAGGATGAGAACTACTGAGCGACGGCCGGTGGTGGCAGTGGCAGGTTCCGGTTCCAGGCGGCGGCGAGGGGCGGGGTTTTTTTGGCACCTGTATCGGTGTTTTTTTCCATACTGGCTGACGGCCGAAAGGGGCGTTTTCGGCCGAAACGTTTCTGCCACCGAAATTTCGGTGCATCCCTAACTCCTATGTGAGAAGACAGCATCTCTCCTTTCAGAGTGTTGGGAGTATAGTGATAGCTGTACTCCCGGGGCTCAGTGAAACAGTCAGTTGTAAATAAGTGCTAAGCAGACATAAGCTGTGATGCACCTAATCAGACGTAACCCATAGTAAGCCAGCACAGAAAATGGCTGAATTCCTTGAGTTCAGCCTTAACTCTGTCCTTACCATGAACATTGGATGCCACTAGCACAGTGCAAGCTCATAGCTGCCAGTCACTTACTGTAGAGGGGTCTCCCCTGTGTGGGTTCTTCTGTGCACCTCCAGGTGACTTTTCCTTTTAAAAGATTTGCCACACGTCTCACAGATGAACTCGCGGATCCCTAATAACAAACAGGCAGACGTTACCCATACAGAGTGAAGGTGTTCCCAGCCGTCTCTAGATAGATCACATTGATGTATACCTGTGTGTATGATCATGTGACGACGCAGGTGGTTGGACAAGTAGAATTTCTTCCCGCAGCCAGCCTCCGGGCACACCTTGGTCCTGCCTTTTCTATGCACCAAATTGATGTGATTCTGTAAGGTGAGTCATGGGTTCATGTTAGAACTGAACATAAATACAAAGCCAAGTGTTCCAAAAGACGGATACAAATTCATACATTTTATTAAATAAAATACTTGCGAGCCACTATGACTATTATTTAGTGATAATGTGAATAGATGTTATAATAATTGATAATGATTATATTGAGGGAAGCGCATATTGATATTAAGGCTTGCTGAGGTGTATTACATGTAATTACCTGGATTACATGTAAACCCTGTTCCAAATTATTATGCAAATTCTATTTAAGTGTCACAAAGATGAAATATTTTGTTGTTCAGTGTAACTCATGGATGGCATTGTGTGTCAGGGCTCTTTTGATCACTGAAAACAATCTCGGACACCTGTGATAATTAGATTGGCCGGTGAGCCCAATTTAAGGAAAAACTACTAAAGGAGGGCGTTCCACATTATTAATCAGAGAACCATTTTCAAGCAATATGGGGGAGAAAAAGGATCTCTCTGCTGCCGAAAAGAGTGAAATAGTTCAATGCCTTGGACGAGGTATGAAAACATTAGATATTTCACGAAAACTTAAGCGTGATCATCGCACTATTAAGAGATTTGTGGCTGATTCAGAGCACAGATGGGTTCGTGCAGATAAAGGCACATTGAGGAAGGTTTCTGCCAGATCCATGCATCGGATCAAGAGAGCAGCTGCTAAAATACCATTACATAGCAGCAAACAGATATTTGAAGCTGCTGGTGCCTCTGGAGTCCCACGGACATCAAGGTGTAGAGTCCTCCAGAGTCTTGCAACTGTGCATAAACCTTCTATTCGGCCACCACTAACCAATGCTCACAAGCAGAAACGGCTGCATTGGGCAGAAAAATACATGAAGACTAATTTTCAAACAGTCCTGTTCACTGATGAGTGCCGTGCAACCCTGGATGGTCCAGATGGATGAAGTAGTGGATGGTTGGTGGACGGCCACCCTGTTCCAACAAGGCTGCGACATCAGCAAGGCGGTGGTGGAGTCATGTTTTGGGCCGAAATCATGGGAACAGAGCTGGCCGGCCCCTTTAGGGTCCCCGAAGGTGTAAAGATGACCTCTGCAAAGTATGTGGAGTTTATGACTGACCACTTTCTTCCCTGGTACAGAAGGAAGAACTATGCTTTCCGTAATAAAATCATCTTCATGCATGACAATGCAGCATCTCATGCTGCAAAGAATACCTCTGCATCAATGGCTGCTATGGGGATAAAAGGAGAGAAAGTCATGGTGTGGCCTCCATCCTCCCCTGACCTCGATCCTACTGAGAACCTTTGGAGCATCCTCAAGCAAAAGATCTATGAGGGTGGGAGGCAGTTTAGATACAAACAGCAGCTCTGGGAGGCTATTCTGACATCTTGCAAACAAATTCAAGCAGAAACTGTCCAAAAACTCACAGGTTCAATGGATGCAAGACTTGTGAAGCTGCTATCAAATAAGGGGTCCTATGTTAAAATGTAACGTGACCTGTTAAAATGTTTAAACAGTTAAAATGTTGTTAAAAGTTTGATTGAAATAGCTTTTGATTTCAGTAAATATGCTGCAAACACAACAAATGACAATTTTCAGTTCTTTACAACCTATAAAGTGTTTTGAAACTTACTGAGCATAATAATTTGGAGCAGTGCATTGGAAGTGTTTTATGTTTAACAAAAATCCTCTTATCATTAGGAGGTTTGTTCAATAAAATGTGAATTGTACTCTTAATAGTTGATAACATGAGAATTATGCTGACTGTTATTTACATCAATTATTTAGGGAAATGAGAAAATATCATTTGCATAATAATTTGGAACACGGTGTAATGACTTTGGAACATTTATAAATATAATTTTATTTTTTTTTAATTTTGATTTAGTTTTATTTTTAACATTTTTCTTATTTTCACTCCATGAATTGTTGATTTTATTTTGGAGGATATAGTTATTATATTTATTTAGAATATTTATTATCAGTTTATTAAGTAGTTAATTATTTATTATGTTGAGCACATACATTTTTTTTAAACATCCTGCAATCTAAGGCCGGCCATACATGGGTCGAAAATCAACCGATTTTTCATCCGGCTGATTTTCACTCTGCACCGGCCGATTTTCGTGGTTCCTCCCCTTTTCGGTGATCGGGGATGTTGGAAAATTCGTGAAAAACGACCGACTCAATGATGGTCAAATCATACGGTAGTTTTTCTGAAAAAAATATGCGCATGAGCCGTGACCTGGAAGGAACAGAAGTTTCGCCTGTTATATGGGGTGAACTTTATGACTCAGTCGGCCGATTTTCGAAATCAATGATGGCGCCATCGGATTACCGAGTGAACAACGTTTCCGACTTTTGGACAAAAAATCATTCGGGTTTCAAACCATGTACAGCCTGCATAACTTCAGTTTGTTCAATTAAGCTTTGACAACAAGTCTAGGTTCACGCCGAAGCACTTTCCGCTGCATTTTCCAGAAACACACAGCAGTCCATTTAACATGGTTTCCTATGGGACAGATTCACATTTCCATGTTTTCACCCGGTGCATTTTTTTTTGGAAAGGGTCATGGACTTTTTTTTAAACCTCTTCACGCCGGCTGCACACAAACGTGCGGCCTCCCGGCGTCTGGGCCTAGACGCTGAGCGGCCTCACATTTTCGTTCTATTACAAAAAAATGTATGTGCTGAGAACGCATCATGTGACAGCCGTGACGATGCATCACGGCGGTCACAGAGATCATGTCACATGATCCCTAAACCCCACCTGTCCCGCCTCCCAGCTTCTGAAACTCTTAAAGGTCCGGGAGGTGCCGGCGTTAAGGGATTAAACACAAAACTTTGTGTTTTTGGTTCGTGTCCAAAAGAAAAAAGTAAAAAAAAGTCAATCTATTTGGTGGTGGATTTTCACTTGGTTTAACATCATACAAGATAAAGAATTTTGAAGATTGGAGCACCTCATCATTGTTTCACTGATTGTTTCACCTACGGTCACACCAATTTATTGACTTTTGTTGACGTTTTTCTTTTGGACACTTTCTCACAATATTTTTTGCCACCTTCGTTTATGGTTTGATGTTAATTATTTTAAGATATTAGCATGTTATGTTTTTGAACAGTTTTCCACACATTTTAGTTTTGGACAGTTTCCCACACTTTTTTTATTACAAGTTTTTTACATTATTAGAGATTTTTGTTTGGTAGAGTGCTATATATTTCCTTGGTTGTTTGTCCTGGTTGGGTTTAACGTATTTCTTTCCAACGGCCTACCGATTGGTTCACAAATTGTTTCATACATTTATTGCTTTTATTTACTTTAAGATATTAATATGTTATGTTTTGAAACAGTTTTCCACACATTTTAGTTTTGAACACTTTTTTTTTATAAGTTTTTTTACATTATTAGAGATATATTTTTGTTTGGTAGAGTGCTATATATTTCCTTGGTTGTTTGCCCTGGTTGGGTTTAACATATTTCTTTCCAACGGTCTACCGATTGGTTCACGAATTGTTTTTTTTTTTAGTATGTTTTTGAACAGTTGTCCACACATTTTAGTTTTGGACACTTTCCCACACTTTTTTATTACAGGTTTTTTACATTATTAGAGATATATTTTTTTTGGTAGAGTGCTATATATTTCCTTGGCTGTTTGCCCTGGTTCGGTTTAACGTATTTCTTTCCAACGGTCTACCGACTGGTCCACAAATAGTTTCATAAATGTATTGATTTTTTACCTTTTTCTTCTGAACACTTGCTTACACCTTTGTAATGAATAATTTTAAATACTTTTTTGATTTTTTTTTTGTTAATCACTTTAAGATATATTGATTAGTAATATGTCAAATTTTTGAATAGTTTTCCACACATTGTAGTTTTGGACACTTTCCCACACTTTTTTATAGTTGTTTTTCAGCACTTTTGTATTATAAGAGATATTTTTTGGTAGAGCGCTGTCTTGATATTTATTGCTTTTGTTGGTTGCCCTGTTTGGGTTGAAAGCAGCTCTCCTTAAACATATTCCTTATTTATATTTTATCGAGTTTCAGAGGGGCTGTCCTTATCTGTTATTCAACAGGTAGTCTGGCCTACCCTTTTTGAGCAAACTGCTTTATTTGTGTCGGGTTTAAAAAGTGGAGATTTGGACATCATCCTCTCGCCTCTCTATCTAGGACAATCAGGAGAAGCCTTGTATTCATTCATAAAGATACTGGGCATTATGTGAATAGCTGCAAAGCAGGGGCGGACTGACAAATCATGGGGCCCCCGGGCAATAGGGGATCATGGGGCCCCTGTGTACTTGCCCAAACTCAGAAGCCTATGAAAAGGTACCAGGGGCATCTCATGGGGCCCCCTACTGACCCCTGGCCCTCGGGCAGTGCCCGAGTTTCCAAATGCTCAGTCCACCCCTGCCCCTGCTGCAAAGCACTGGATCTTGGGGGTCCCCCTTACCGCTGCCAAAACACAGCCATGCATACCATATGAAGCTGAACAAGTGATACAGGGAGATCAGAAAAACATACACAAGGGGAAGAGCAGCGTATAAACATAGGAAAGGTGTATAGGCAGCTTACTACAGTCATACCTGAAAGCTGGCAAGAGCTGTGTACACCTGGGCACAGCCCTCATAGGGACAATGGAACATCTCCAACACTCCATCAGCATCTGCAGCCCGGGAGCGACGACTTTTCTTCCTGATGCAACAGAAGAAGCGCACACTCAACGTTTTGGGTATATGGGAGTTGCAGCATACCTGCTAAATTAACCATTTCAAGTCCAGACACTTTCACCCCCTTCCTGTCCAGGCCAATTTTCAGCTTTCAGCGCTATCACACTTTGAATGACAATTGCGCGGTCATGCAACACTGTACCCATATGAATTTTTTAGCATTTTTTGAGGCAGAAAGTTTTATTTTGGTGGTATTTATTCACCACTGGGATTTTTATTTTTTTGCTATGTAAATTAAGTACAAAAATTTTGAAAAAAAGTGTTTTTCTTATAAAATTATGCAAATAAATAATCTTTCTTCATAAATCTTGGCCAAAATTTATTCTGTTATCTTTTTAGTAAAAAAAAAAATAACCCAAAATTAGTTTGTAACCAAAAATTATAATTTCTAAACTTTTTTTTACATTTTACATTAATGTTTTTTCTTTTTTTTTTTTTTACATACTGTCACCCTAGCAGTACAATGTCACCATGGTGACACTGTACTACTTGTGGGGGGTGATGAAGATTATTTTCTTTTTTTTTTTTTTTACAGTGATTGCTTTTACACCCATAAAGGCTGTAAAATCAATCATTTCTCCTTCTCTCTGGCTGCATTCTTGCAGTCATTGAGAATTACTGTGAGAGCTGTGATTGGTCACAGCTTGTCACATGGTACAAGGCTGTTGTGACTAGCATTGTACCATGTGACCTCTGTGATCATTCAGATTTCACACGTAGTAAGCAATGATGTCAGAAGTGACATCTTGCTTACTACTCTGCATGTGATCACTGATTAGCCAATCAGTGATCACATGATCGGGACCTCGCACAGAGGTCCCGCACGACGATCGGTGGTCCACTGTGTCCGGAGGATACAGCAGGCACCGGATTGCAGTGCAGTGCGCTCCCAGGGAGCGCGAACAAGCAGGGTGCAGAGAGGCCGTTTATAAACAGCCACCTGACCCTGCACTGCCACCGTCCGGCCGTTTATATACATGGGCCGGATGGGAGGTGGTTAAGTACTTGTTGAAACACTGCAACTTCACTTTCAGGTATTCGGAATACACGCTCCGCTTCCACAAGCTGTGGTTTCTCCCGCCGGCTCCTATGTCACCACAAGACACACAAGTCAATGGGCGGGGACAGGTGAATTGGTAGTAAACATACTAAAGCATACCTGTAGGTAAAATGAAGATCTTCGAAACGTGCACTGTTTAGGAGATATTCATCATTTGTGCAGCCGGTGACATCACCAACGAATGCACACTGCGCCCTGTATTGAGGGAACACCGAATGTGTCTTCAGTCCAGAGCGCTGTGCTGCAACCTGAACAGGCATGGTGCGTTTTGTCTTTATTACAGAGCGATTTGGGATCGAGGGCAGCAGGGCTTAAAATTTCAAGTCTAGACCTACTAGCCAGGCAAAAACCTTACTCTTCACCAGTTGCCCCACCCAACCTTGCCCAGGTCCGCCTCCAACCCCATCCCAGGCTCGTCCCCCAACCCCACTCCCAGCCCTGCCCCCAACCACGCCCCCTTAAAGCTTATGAAATTAATTTTTTCTTTAGAATAAAGAGTCCAAAATATAAAAAACAGCAATTATAACATAGCTTTATTATGTCAATTTAAACATAACAGCAATAGCTTAACCCCTTCACGCCGGTGCCTCCTGGCCCATTAAGAGTTCCAGAAGCCAGGAGGCAGGGCGGGGTTTAGGGTCATGTGACGCGCCATCATGGTGGTCACATGATCCGGAAAGATCCCGATCGAAAGAGGAGATTGGGACCTTTCCGTGAGTACCGGACATGTGTGCTGGGAGCATGCAGGGCGCGCGCTCTCGGCACCTATGTCCTTTTTTAATAGAATGCAAATGTGTGGCCACTCGGCGTCTGGGCCCAGACACCGGGAGGCCGCACATTTGCGTTCGGCCGGCGTGAAGAGGTTAATGGAGTGAAGAGAGCAAGTGGTTAACATAAATTGAAAATAAGTGTCCCCATCAGAGTCCTCCTTTACATCAGGTGTCCCCATCAGAGTCCCCCTTTACATCAGGTGTCCCCATCAGAGTCCCCTTTACATCAGGTGTCCCCATCAGAGTCCCCCTTTACATCAGGTGTCCCCATCAGAGTCCCCCTTTATATAAGGTGTCCCCATCAGAGCCTCCCTTTATATAAGGTGCTCCCATCAGAGCCTCCCTTTACATCAGGTGTCCCCATCAGAGTCCCCCTTTATATAAGGTGTTCCCGTCAGAGCCCCCCTTTACATCAGGTGTCCCCATCAGAGTCCCCCTTTATATAAGGTGTTCCCATCAGAGTCCCCCTTTATATAAGGTGTTCCCATCAGAGCCCCCGATTACATCAGCTGTCCCCAGAAGTGTAACCTCGCCCTTCCCCCTTGTACTCACAGATCTTCTTGTGAATGCAGCTTCTCCTTCTTTCCCTCCTTCGGTCATGTGATAAGTCACATGACAAGGGGAGACAGGAAGGACACTCTACCTTCACTCCTTAGTGCCGGCTGTCTATTGCCCCCTGCAGGCAGGAGGGAGGAGAAAGTCTAGTCCTCCCTCCAGCAAGTGTCAGCAGCTGCTCCCTGTGACAGGAGTGAAACTGCGATCACTCCGGTCACTGAGGAGTGGCACCAGCAGTGCGCCCCCCCTCAACATAGTGCTCGGGGCAGGTTGGTGCTGCTGGTAGCACCCACCCCCCACCCTCCGATGCGGCGCCTGGGACACACTCACCCCCATGTTATTTTCACTCGGCAAATGCGAGCAGGCGAGTGGAAATTTCAAGCCCTGGAGGGCAGAATCACAATGATTCTGCCCGAGACAACAAAACGTCAGTTGTGAACGGGGCCTTAGGGAATGCAGGAATAAATGTATCTATGCCTAGTGGTGCTAGATATCATTTGACCCGCATACTACGACAGAGGGGTGATGCTGGTACTCACTTCTCAGGCTCTTTAGAAACTTGCGCTGTGTTCTCTGCCTGACAGTCCAAGCTAAGCACAGGTCCTGGTCCAGATGGTTCCTCCATGGAGTCCGCATCAGGTAACTGAGAACTGAGCACCAGTCTGGGAACTTCGCATTCCTCAGGTTCCTCTTGCAGGGTGTATAGTGTGTCCTCGTCTAGGATAAAGTACAGAGGGACAAGGTCAACCTTGTAGGTTACATACTGTGTCACCGTCACCATGTGGTACAAGAACATGCTACACCACACGTCTGCATTTTATTGAGTATGAAGGGAAATCAACTCCTGATACCAAATGAATTGCTATGCCAATCTGGGCAGCAAGTGCTAGCATCAGATATATTTATTTCACACTTAGTGCATAAGTAGAACTCTCTCAGGAATTTATTACCTTTCACAGATCACCGTGTTTCCTGAAAATGATTGAAAATTTCTCACCAGAAACATGGAGCCATCTTTGTTCAGGCATCATCCAGGTTCAGCATCTACTTCCTGGACCGAGATACTGGCTCAGAGATGGCACAATCATGTAAACCAGTGTTTCTCAACCTTTTTTCAGTCAAGGCACCCTTTAAAATTATGGACAGTCCCGAGGCACCCTTTAAAATTATGGCCATTCTCGAGGTACCCTCTAAAATTATGGACAGACCCGAGGCACCCTCTAAAACTATGGACAGTTCCGAGGCACCCTCTAAAATTATGGACAGTCCCGAGGCACCCTTTAAAATTATGGACAGTCCCGAGGCACCCTTTAAAATTATGGACAATCCCGAGGCACCCTTTAAAATTATGGACAGTCCCGAGGCACCCTTTAAAATTATGGACAGTCCCGAGGTACCCTCTAAAATTTTGGACAATCCCGAGGCACCCTTTAAAATTATGGACAGTCCTGAGGCACCCCATTCTAAAATGTGAAAAACTATTCTAATAGTTCTATATAAACACAGCAACATCCACACACATGTAGGACACCCAACATTAGAGGTGATTTATTCTTCCAAAGCAAATACACTTTTCCACACTGGTACTGACTAGTATTCCAGTGTTTCGCCTCTCCCCCAGTTTTTCTCCATCACTAATGTGACCCCAGCACTGATGGAGAGGGGCGGGGGAGGGTCAAACAATGATGCTGTGCAGGCAGCTGACATCCTCCTTATCAACTGATGTCATTGGTTGTCAGGACGCCGGTGGCTAGAAGGTCGTAATGGTGCACAATGATAACCTGTGGCTTTGTATAACTAAAAGGAAGGCTTGTTCCACCCGCTGGCTTGTATACAAGTTTTGGGCAATTTTAAGATATTTTGCCAAGGCACCGCTGAAGAAACCTCAAGGCACCCTGGTTGAGAAAGGCTGCTGTAAACCCTGGTGCTGGTGCATCTGCAGCCCTGACATTATCCCATTTCCCACCAAACCACACATATACAAGGGACAAATAATGTGTGGCTCCAGGGTTGGGAATGCCTTGGCCACTTATGATTGGCCCAGTAAAGGTGAGCTCTTCCTGGTGGGCTTGATCAGGTGGGTTTCAAACTAGGATCCAAACACTCCTAAGCTCATCCCCACTTGTTATTTGTTTAAAATGTACAGTCTGATCACTAGGGGAGAGAGACTGGGGAAATGCTTCCTCTTGTCTGCAACAGACTCTTTAGGCTGAATCTAAAGATAAATAATAGTGTCACTACACCCTGTTCCAAATTATTATGCAAATTCTATTTAAGTATCACAAAGATTAAATATTTTGTTTTTCAGTGTAACTCATGGATGGCATTGTGTGTCAGGGCTCTTTTGATCACTTAAAACAATCTCGGACACCTGTGATAATTAGATTGGCTGGTGAGCCCAATTTAAGGAAAAACTACTAAAGGAGGGTGTTCCACATTATTAAGCAGAGCACCATTTTCAAGCAATATGGGGGAGAAAAAGGATCTCTCTGCTGCCGAAAAGAGTGAAATAGTTCAATGCCTTGGACGAGGTATGAAAACATTAGATATTTCACGAAAACGTAAGCGTGATCATCGCACTATGAAGAGATTTGTGGCTGATTCAGAGCACAGATGGGTTTGTGCAGATAAAGGCACATTGAGGAAGATTTCTGCCAGATCCATGCATCGGATCAAGAGAGCAGCTGCTAAAATACCATTACATAGCAGCAAACAGATATTTGAAGCTGCCGGTGCCTCTGTAGTCCCATAGACATCAAGGTGTAGAGTCCTCCAGAGTCCTGCAACTGTGCATAAACCTTCTATTCGGCCACCACTAACCAATGCTCACAAGCAGAATCGGCTGCATTGGGCAGAAAAATACATGAAGACTAATTTTCAAACAGTCCTGTTCACTGATGAGTGCCGTGCAACCCTGGATGGTCCAGATGGATGGAGTAGTGGATGGTTGGTGGACGGCCACCCTGTTCCAACAAGGCTGCAACGTCAGCAAGGCGGTGGTGGAGTCATGTTTTGGGCCGGAATCAGGGGAACAGAGCTGGTTGGCCCCTTTAGGGTCCCCGAAGGTGTAAAGATGACCTCTGCAAAGTATGTGGAGTTTATGACTGACCACTTTCTTCCCTGGTACAGAAGGAAGAACTATGCTTTCCGTAATAAAATCATCTTCATGCATGACAATGCACCATCTCATGCTGCAAAGAATACCTCTGCATCAATGGCTGCTATGGGGATAAAAGGAGAGAGAGTCATGGTGTGGCCTCCATCCTCCCCTGACCTCAATCCTATTGAGAACTTTAGGAGCATCCTCAAGCAAAAGATCTATGAGGGTGGGAGGCAGTTTACATCCAAACAGCAGCTCTGGGAGGCTATTCTGACATCTTGCAAACAAATTCAAGCAGAAACTGTCCAAAAACTCACAAGTTCAATGGATGAAAGACTTGTGAAGCTGCTATCAAATAAGGGGTCCTATGTTACAATGTAACGTCACCTGTTCAAATGTTTAAAAAGTGAAAATGTTGTTAAAAGTTTGATTGAAATAGCTTTTGATTTCAGTAAATATGCTGCAAACACAACAAATGACAATTTTCAGTTCTTTACAACCTATAAAGTGTTTTGAAACTTACTGTGCGGAATAATTTGGAACAAAAATCCTGTTATCATTAGGAGGTTTTTGCAATAAAATGTGAATTGTACTCTTATAGTTGGTAAGATGAGAATTATGCTGACTGTTATTTACATCAATTATTTAGGGAAATTAGAAAAATAGCATTTGCATAATATTGTGGAACAGGGTATATATATACACGACATGTCAGGAATTTATTTAAGCAGACTTAAAGTTGCTGAAATATCCACTTTAAGTCAATATGTCTCTCAGTTTACCTCTGGCTTTTATATAACTGATTGCAGCTTTCATATGGCAAGCTCTCACATGTGCTCCTGGGTGGAGCTTCAACTCAATATTCTGTGCTGAGGACTTTCACTTTTCCCGTTTATGAGAGAGTCCTCGGAGCATGGACGTATTGTAACCCATTGCCGCTGACTGTAGATGTGGCCTCACTGAAGGTAGTCTTCTTCTTAGGGGCCACATATATGAATGCCTTTGTTTGTGCTGGGACTGTGCGCCTAGCACAGAGATCGGGCTCTCACCAACAGTCCGCGTTTCGTACTAACGACTGAGAACCAAGATTCCCGGTTCCCAATCACCTGATCACTATGATAGCCTCCGATTGGACGTATTTTAACCCCTTGCCGCTGACTGTAGATGTGGCCTCACTGAAGGGAGTCTTCTTCTTAGGGGCCACATATACGAATGCCTTTGTTTGTGCTGGGACTGTGCTCCTAGCACAGAGATCGGGCTCTCACCAACAGTCCGCGTTTCGTACTAACGACTGAGAACCAAGATTCCCGGTTCCCAATCACCTGATCACTATGGTAGCCTCTGATTGGACGTATTTTAACCCCTTGTTGCTGACTGTAGATGTGGCCTCACTGAAGTGGCTCTTCTTCTGTGGGGCCACATATATGAATGCCTTTGTGCTGGGAATGTGCTCCTAGCACAGAGATCGGGCTCTCACCAAGAGTCCCGGGTTTCATATTAACGATTGGGAATCAGGCTTCTCGGTTCCCAATCACATGATCACTATGATAGCCTCTGACTGGCTATCACAGTGGTCATTGTACAACCCGTATTTTGGAGAAAGATTGTATCTTTCTTTCCTTGTCAGGGGAGAAAAATATAATTAAACAAGCGTGCGTAAAAATAAATAAATAAAAAAGAAATAGCTAGATCAAGGTTTGGTCAAGGTCAGTGTTAGGGTTAGTGTTGGGGTCATAGGTCAGGGTCTTTATAGTTTAGTTAGGATTTTTTTTTTTTTTTAAAAAAAGGCACTTTTTAAATTAGTATCAGTGTCAGTGTGTTTTTGGTGAAAAAGCAAAATTTGCACCATTGCTTCTGAGCCCTACTTCGAGCACATACAACAAATAGCACACACATGTGGTATCACCGTGGCCGTCAAGAGAAGGAGAATTTATTTTGGGTTGTTCTTTGGTGGTAGGTTATGGTAATAGCAAGAACTATCCAACCAAATTCAAAAAATCTAATTTTTTTTTACTATTTCAGGATAGTTTTCCTTTGCTAAAAAAAAATAAAATCAGGAGAAATCCGTTACAACTTCCACCAAATGAAAGCCCAATTTGTCCTGAAGAAAAAAAAAATGCAATATAATCCACTTGGATATACAAAGTAGTTGCGATGATGTGTACAGTTTTACTAACACATGTCAAAGTTGTAAATTTGTGTTCGGGCGTTTGTTTTACCTTCGTCATGAAGAGGTTAAGGAGAGGGGTGTTGTGGTTGTCTTGTGCTTCTGATCCCAAACAGACTGTTAATCTCTATAAGACTTGGGTGTGACCTCTTTACCTGTGGCCCCTTTCCCTTTGGCCCCTATACCTGTGGCCTCTTTACCTGTGGCCCCTATACCTGTGGCCCCTTTACCTGTGGCCCCTTTACCTGTGGCCCCTTTACCTGTGGCCTCTTTACCTGTGGCCTCTTTACCTATGACCTATATATATTTGATCCCGCAGACTACCTGTCATGGTCAAGGCACCACTCTGCTCCTCTTCTTGTTCTTCAGTCTCTGTCTGTGTGAATGCAGACACGGCCTCAAGTGCTGTGCCCTCCTCTTCACTGCTCCCATCCGCCATGTCCAGCTGGATCCCCTCTGCTGCCAATGCCTCATATCCAGGTCCGGCAATGATGATGACTTGCGAGGGGCAGCCAGCAGCCACCACCTGCCCCAGAGCTTCCTGAGTCACTCCTTCAAAAAGTCCTCTGGCTGTGGGCCCCATGGGGACACACACTACTGTCTCTGTATCCTCTGTGCATGCAGCCTCCCCCTCTGTCACGTTCTCTGAAGGCTGAGGGTACAAAGCGTGAAGCGGCTGCTCCGAGTTCTGGCACGGTCCTGTAGACTGGCTCGGGGGGGTGGACCTGGAGGAGGAGTCATCTGGCTCAGCTCCATCTTCATACCCTGTGAATGTTGAACCAAAGAAATGCGGTCAGAATAAATACTGCAGTAAATGTGCATATTGAAAGGTTCTGAACACTTTTGTGTTTTAAATAATAAGAAGGTACAGAAGTGCCGGTGTTGAAAGCTGAAAATAAGTAACTTGTACATATGAAAGCCTCCCTATGCAGGAGCTTCCTGTAATAAAGACCGCTTACTGCTGCTCACTTTCCTTGTGTAGGGTGACAGGTCTCGTCTCCGCCCCCTCCTGTCGTTTTCTGCTGGCAGCCTGTAATAGGTTGAGCTTGTGGGGTCCCTCCCACAGCTCCACTCTCAGCACAGGCTAAGTACAGCACAGTGATGATGGTGCTGCCACTTTAACAAGGTAATAGCTGGTTTGCAGCGACATTTGCTGCACACAAAGTAGATCTATATCCTGTTGGCAATTGAGGAATGTATTTCAATGAAAGTTTTTGTGCCCAGAGGTCAGTTTTCAAATGTGACGGTTCCGGTTTTCACCCTCCTGCTCCCACTAAAGCAATGGTACTGTAATCTGGCCTCTGACTGGCGCTAATTCAATACTGGGCCTGGCAAGAGCTGCCCATGTTCCAGCGGAGTTCCTTCACCCCCCGTTCACATCTATGCGCCCGTGCGGGACGCGTTTTGCGCTGGCACAAGAGTCCATTCATTTGAATGGGACTCCCATGCCCGTGACGTGCAGAGAAGTCCCTGCAGTTCTTTGGAAAACGTAGCCCGCACAGGAACCTCAGTTCCCAGTACAGTTGCGTTTTCCAGTGCGGGCTGCGTGCCATTAGAATTAATGGCCCCCGCCTGCGGGTCCGCATTTCTCTGTGCGGGTGGTGCGGCTGCACAGATTTTCATGCGGATCCGCAGCGGCTTCACCAGCACAGGTGTGAACCTAGGGTGAGAGAAGCGATCCGCACCAGGTACAATCACTCAGAGAAGACCCAGGTTCCGCCGCTGGCGACCTGCAGTGTGCCGCAACTGAAAAGAAGCCAGAACAATCAGGTGATATGACATCCACCCGAAAGTAGAAGTATTTTCCCAGCTGAAGAAGAGAGGTAGACTTTACGGGGCCCCATGATTTCTAAATGCAGCCCTGCCCGTCAGAATTACTGCTTTTCAGAATTCTGGTAGAGAGAGTTTCCCTCACTTTTAGTCCTCACGCACACGGGACGTTTTTACAGCGGCTGTTTTTGGCTTTTGATGTTTTTTTCTACAGCCAGAAAACACCCCGGCATGTTATCCTATGTGTTCATCCCCGGCGTGTTATCCTATGTGTTCATCCCCGGCGTGCTATCCTACGTGTCCATCCCCGGCGTGTTATCCTACGTGTCCATCCCCGGCGTGTTATCCTACGTGTTCATCCCCGGCGTGTTATCCTACGTGTCCATCCCCGGCGTGTTATCCTACGTGTCCATCCCCGGCGTGTTATCCTACGTGTCCATCCCCGGCGTGTTCTCCTACGTGTCCATCCCCGGCGTGTTCTCCTACGTGTCCATCCCCGGCGTGTTCTCCTACGTGTCCATCCCCGGCGTGTTCTCCTACGTGTCCATCCCCGGCGTGTTCTCCTACGTGTCCATCCCCGGCGTGTTCTCCTACGTGTCCATCCCCGGCGTGTTATCCTACGTGTCCATCCCCGGCGTGTTATCCTACGTGTCCATCCCCGGCGTGTCATCCTACGTGTCCATCCCCGGCGTGTTATCCTACGTGTCCATCCCCGGCATGTCATCCTACGTGTCCATCCCCGGCGTGCTATCCTACGTGTCCATCCCCGGCGTGTTATCCTACGTGTCCATCCCCGGCGTGTTATCCTACGTGTCCATCCCCGGCGTGTTATCCTACGTGTCCATCCCCGGCGTGTTATCCTACGTGTCCATCCCCGGCGTGTTCTCCTACGTGTCCATCCCCGGCGTGTTCTCCTACGTGTCCATCCCCGGCGTGTTATCCTACGTGTCCATCCCCGGCGTGTTATCCTACGTGTCCATCCCCGGCATGTCATCCTACGTGTCCATCCCCGGCGTGTTATCCTACGTGTCCATCCCCGGCATGTCATCCTACGTGTCCATCCCTGGCATGTCATCCTACGTGTCCATCCCCGGCATGTTATCCTACGTGTCCATCCCCGGCATGTCATCCTACGTGTCCATCCCCGGCATGTTATCCTACGTGTCCATCCCCGGCACGTCATCCTACGTGTCCATCCCCGGCATCTCATCCTACGTGTCCATCCCCGGCATGTTATCCTACGTGTCCATCCCCGGCATCTCATCCTACGTGTCCATCCCCGGCATGTTATCCTACGTGTCCATCCCCGGCACGTCATCCTACGTGTCCATCCCCGGCATCTCATCCTACGTGTCCATCCCCGGCATGTTATCCTACGTGTCCATCCCCGGCATCTCATCCTACGTGTCCATACACACAGACTGTAATCAATGTTTTTTGGCTGGAAAAAAAACCCAGGACCAGTGGGTATCTACAGGAGTTTTTTAGCTGTAAAAACGCTCTAATGCTGAAAAACGCGGCAAAACGCCGCAAATGGGCGTTTTTGGACTTTTTTTTGACCAAAAAAATTATACCGCTAAAAACTGTAAAACGCGGATAAACGGCGCTAAACGCTAATGCAAAAAAACACAAAAAAACCACTCACATTTTTAACATGACCTTACACTGCTAATATTACCAGAGTTATTAAAACGTCCCGTGTGCATGAGGACTTAAAGTGGAGTTCCACTCACCGGTCAAAAAAATAAAAGTCAGGTGCTACAAAAACTTTAGCTGCTGACTTTTAAAAAACACCCACTTACCTGTCCCTCGGTCCCGTGGTGTGTCCCCCGCAGCCCGTTTCACCGGCCGTCCTGTATTCCAGGAGGCCGGCATCTTCAGTGTTGGCACCCAGCTGTGACAGCTTGCGGCTTCACAGCCGGGTACCCACTGCACATGTGCGAGAAACGCTGCACTTCATGAATGGTCCTGTAGTCTTCTGGGACCTGTCACATGCCCCAAAAGACTACAGGGAGGGAGGACACCTTCCGCTTCTGATCGCCTAGGCGATCGGACCGGAAGTGGGAGCAGGTACCTGTCAAATTCGGGTACCCCCGCCCCCCAAAGATGTCAATCCTTAATGGGGAGCGGGGGAGCAGTCCTTAAAGCGGAACTTCCCCCATTGGGTGGAGCTCTGCTTTAAGGGTGAGATTTCCCTCTCATGTCCTGTCTGGGGGATTTATTGTTGTTCTACTGATAACAGATTCCCCAGACAGGAAGTGGCAGAAAAATCTGGAACACAGACGGCAATAGTAAGCCCACAAGGATTCTAGCCTGCCTCTACTCTACTAGTAAAAAAAAAAACATTTCATTTCTATATTTTGCTGCAGTTGGAGATTGACCCTTGCTTTCTGGCTGATGAAATTGTTGAACATAAATTATCTCTATTGGAGCCCTGGTGGAAAGCAGTAAAATCCCAGCAAGGATTCTTTTTCCCAACTTCCTCCACTTTATTTTTTTTTCATTCAACCGGCCAGTTGAATAAAAAAAAAAACATGACTCTATTTCCCCATCCACACAGTGTGGATCCACACAATCCACACAATTCTTGCCCACTGAACCTTTGTATTCTGACGGCAGGAAAACATCCCTGCTGTCAGAATACACTGATCAGTGCTGCTAGCTATAGCCGGTGGCACTGATCAAAAGGATAAAATCTGACAGGCTGGTCGTACAGAAGTCAATCAGTAGACTGACTTCCGTACAACCCCCCTGCCCATACACGCATCGTAATTCATCTGGTCCCTGCTCATCCTTTACGTTCAACAAATATCACAAGACCAGACACCTTAGGGCACAGGTGTCAAACTGGCGGCCCTCCAGCTGTTGCCAAACTACAGGTCCCAGGAGGCATTGCAAGATTGACAGTTACAAGCATGACTCCCAAAGATAGAGGCATGATGGGACTTGTAGTTTCACAACAGCTGGAGGGCCACCATTTTGACACCCCTGACTTAGGGCATCAGATGCGACCATGACTGGAGACAGCATAGATGATAATTTTTCTTCATGAAAGGATTTCACCCCTTCTACTACTCTTGAAGAAAGATCATTACAGCAGTAGTAAAAACATACACAAAAATATAAAAAATGGCCCCTCTGCAGGTATATGCCATACTGTGCTGGTATCGACAGCATATATTATGGCAGACTTACCTGTCAAACGCAGCCCTCCAGCACTGTGCTGTCACCGCTCCACAGGTCACAGCAGCTTCCATCTTTGCTTGGTCTACCTACTGGGTTCATGCTCTCCGTCAGCATAAATAGCCACGCCATGGTGACGTCACTCCCAAGCACGGGAGTCATTTCAACATGGCACACCAAGAGGGTTGTAAATGCAGTCTGAGCGGAGCATGCGCATGCGTGGCTCAGACTACATGACTGCTGACAGGATGGGGGAGGAATTTATACCAGAAGAGACCACTAGGGTCTCTTCTATTACAGAAACCCTGCCTGTAAGCAGTTCTTTCACTATTACATTTAATACCATTTTAAATTGGGTATTATTTTGTCCCGTGTTGCTAAGTGCTTCCTAAAGCCAATATATGAGACTGCACCCCCCTACCCACCCTATGTGGCTGGTCCGACAACATAGCTAGGAAAGACATGGGAACTCCATAACGGCTGCCTGTCTTGGCTCCGAGCACCTTCCCCAGTCAAGTGGCAGCAGGAGGAATGCAGAGGGACAGGAGGCTGACACACCCCATCCTTCTGTATTCCTCCTGCCACAACCTGCAGTACCAGGAAAGTGCTTGAAGCCACGACGAGCAGCCATTATAAGGCGCCCATCTCTTTCCAAGCTATGTTGTTGGACTGGCTGTGATAATGGTGGTACAAATCCAACCTCTTAGCTAGGATTAGGACGCACCTAGCAACATGGGATAAAGTGCTACAATTACTTAAGGTGGGAATACACGATTAGAAAATCGACCGATCAGTCATCGGACGCCCGAGAGCCGTTAATTCGTTGGTCGAAATCGTGGCCCACATTAACCAATCTAAAAAAATCGTTCGTTGGGCAATACGTAGTGCTGACGTCTTCCGTACAAGTGGAAGTGATGCGGTGTGCGTGTGACCTTGTAGCCACGCCCTTCCGGCCAGAACGAGCGATATACACAACAATTCCCAGCAATGAGTATAATATCTTTTATTCCATGACCTGTATACATAAATAGTGATACATAAAATATCATCTGCAGAATTCTGGTTTCATGATCTCATTAGGCCAATCTATTTTTAACATTTGGATTTTTCGTTCGTGTTTACAAAGATTCCTTGGACATAAACATCCGGGTCATCTTCTGTTTCCGCTCATGCGTGATAGCGCTTGATAGATTTTTTTCGTACGACTGTCATACCACCGCATAGAAAATCAGTTATGACAGTGAAATGCGAAACGACAAAATTTTTCACTGTGGTTTTTTTCGTTCACAATATCGTTATCAGTTAAAACATCCTGCTCATCAATGAAGAGAAAATCGTTCGATCAGTGGCTCCGTGAAATTTTCCTTAAGATTTTCTTATCGTGTGTACGGGGCTTTAGTCCCATAAAGAACAGAACAGTGAAAAAACATATTCATGGTTCTTCCTTAAAGCGGAGCTCCACCCAAAAGGAGACATTCCGCTTTAAGCCTTTGTCCCCCGCTCCCCATTAAGGCTTGGCACCTTTGGGGAGCGGGTACCCGAAATTTGACAGGTAACCGCTCCCACTTCCGCTGCGATCACCTAGGCGATCAGAAGCGGAAGTTGTCCTTCCTCCCTCCCTCATTCCCCGTAGTCTTCTGGGACACAGGACAGATCCCAGAAGACTACGGGGCCATTCACAAAGTGCAGCGCTTCTCACACATGCGCAGTGGGCAGCCAGCTGTGAAGCCGCAAGCGGTCACAGCCGGGGGCCCACACTGAAGATGCCGGCACCAGGGAGAGGACACCGCTGGACCGTGGGACAGGTAAGTGGCTGTATTTTAAGTTTTTGTTTGTATAGTTTTTGTAGCTGCTGACTTTTTTTTTTTTTTTTTACGTGGAACTCCGCTTTAATAAAGCTAACAGAACTGTACTTCAACATTTGAGCACGTGTCTCTTTTAACACCATCATGGTGTGTCTTTGGGTTGCCACACACGTCATTCTCCAACATATCACATTTAAATGATGGTCGCAGATAAAGTCCAGCTTACCCATTTGGTTTAGGACCTTCAAAGGACATTGCAATTCCTGGTAAAAGTGGTGTCCTGCCTGGCACTGCCACACCGCCGTGGTATATAAAACGTCACTAGCACTGAGCTCCGCTAGGCCAGGTTCGTGAGGGCAGTGGGTCTTGTGCCCACAGTACCATGTCACCAAACTGAGCAGATTGTTCACACAGCCTCTCTGTCCTGCTGACAAAACAGATGGGCTTCGGTTACTTATCACTCGTCTGACAGTAGCTTACATTGCTATACCGACTTTAAATTTACCGATATCCAACAACAAACATTGTAAATATTGCAGATTACCAGTCTGGAAATGTGGCGGCTGCATTCGTTTTCTTATTTCAGTCCTTTTTTCCTTTATTTTCACCTGGTGATCCTGCAAATGACACACTTCCTATCCAAGGGTGACAGCACTTACAGTACTGTATCTATGGAGTAGCAGGGTTGCTATACTAAACTATACAAAAGATATATTAGGACTACAAAACACCTCCCGCTTCCTTAAGGCCCCATTCACACCTGAGGGATTTGTAGCACGAAGCTCAAAGCTCTAAAACACTCAGGAAGAAAAAAAATCAATATTACTCTATGGAGATGGTTTACATCGCCACTCCAAGTCGCCTGAAGCAGAACAGCTGAAGCTCAAAAAAGCTTTAGAGCTACTTTTGTAGGTCCATTTGGGCAGACTGATGTATTTTTGGCACGTTTTCATTCCCATAGAATTACATGGAGACACGCAAATCGCACCCTTTCATGCACTTTTGCGCGTTTTCTTGCGCGACCAAGAGCATTTTTCTGGCGTGGCAAAACATGGCAACAAATGATGTCACAGATTAAATTTTTCTCTATTGGCGAATACAAAAATGCCAAAAATCTAAAAGCCCGAAAACACCTGAACAAATCGCATAAAAATGTGCAACAAAACGCACAAAAATGCTATGCTTAGGTGTGAATGGGACCTAACATGGGGGAGGTGTTCAGTAGTCCACAGAGGAGAACTGGGAAGGTTGATAACATTTTTTAAAGTATTACTAAACCTAGGACCCTGCATTCACTATATCCGGTCTCCCAGGACCCTGCATTCACTATATCCGGTCTCCCCGGACCCTGCATTCACTATATCCGGTCTCCCAGGACCCTGCATTCACTATATCCGCTCTCCCCGGACCCTGCATTTATTATATCTGGTCTCCCCGGACCCTGCATTCACTATATCTGGTCTCCCCGGACCCTGCATTCACTATATCTGGTCTCCCCGGACCCTGCATTCACTATATCTGGTCTCCCCGGACCCTGCATTCACTATATCTGGTCTCCCCGGACCCTGCATTCACTATATCTGGTCTCCCAGTACCCTGCATTCACTATATCTGGTCTCCCAGTACCCTGCATTCACTATATCTGGTCTCCCCAGGACCCTGCATTCACTATATCTGGTCTCCCAGTACCCTGCATTCACTATATCTAGTCTCCCCGGACCCTGCATTCACTATATCTGGTCTCCCCGGACCCTGCATTCACTATATCCGGTCTCCACGGACCCTGCATTCACTATATCTGGTCTCCCCGGACCCTGCATTCACTATATCTGGTCTCCCAGTGCCCTGCATTCACTATATCTGGTCTCCCCGGACCCTGCATTCACTATATCTGGTCTCCCACAGTACACAGAACATGGAAGTGCAATTATTTTAGTAAATATAAACTGCTAAACACCTTTTCTCATCAGCAGTTAGAGCAGTCTTGTGATTTCTATCAGTGTTCAGCCAAGCACTTGTAGGAGGAGTTTTCTTTTTGCTCTAGGAGGATGCAGAACCCCTGACCTCTGTCTGGACAGTGCTGATTGGCCCTGTGCTGATCACATGCACTCTCCCAAGAAAAACAAAACCTCTCTAGCAATACACACCAAACTGAGCATGTGCAAATGCCTACGGTTCAGTCTGTCTTATCAGGATATAAGAAGTGGTTGTTTAAAAAAGGGGAGGAACAGAGAGGCCAGGATCAAACAGCCTTTTTACACAATGCAGAGGATTAACCCCTTAGGATCCACAGTGAGTATAACAAGCATGCTTTACTGCATCTACAGACTGATTGCACTGTTGTGGGTTTAGCAACACTTTAAGATTTAATTTTAGCGCACAAGAAGTTCCAAGCACACTAAAATGTTTGCAGAACCAGTATTAAAAGAAAAATTTCTGTATCTGCAGAAACAGTCTGAAAAAAGACCATGGGTAGGCACAAGGTAACTTTAGGAGTGTAGATTCAGGTTCTAACAAATGTAAATGAATGACTGATCTGTGGCTAAGTTATGGACATTCAAATATTTTACATTTTAACAAGCCTTCACTGACACCTGTAGCTGCAGGCACTGTGAAGTAAGCCATGATCCTGGTATCAAAATGTGCAGGTGGTGATGGGCTTTCCTACAGAAGTAACCCAAGTGGCTTTGCAGCTGCCTGATCACTTTTACAGGGTGCGAAAGGGCCTGTACCATAGTTTGTCACCATTCCACGGGCATGTGTGACATATCTGGTATCTCTTTACTTGATGCAACATAATCTTTTATATTTTACACACAAAAAAAAGGATACTATTTTGTGTTTGTATTCACTACAAGTCATGAAAGTTTTTTTTTCCTGAAAATGTGTGTTTGATAAACCACTGCGCATATTCTGTGCAAAAACCGTCATTTTATTCTCCAGGGCCTCTGCTTTTAGAAAATGTATAAATGTTTTGGGGATCTAAGAAATTTTCTAGAAAAAAAAAAAAAATAGATTTTTTTGGGTGAAATGTAAGAAATGGCCCAGTGGGGAAGCCACGTTTCACACTAAAAACCACAGATTGTTACTGATGAGAAATAACAAAAAAACAAAAAACAAAACCACAGTTTGAACTGTATGTACATAGAGGTGTTGGGTCATTCAGATGCTGCTGACTTCCTTGAACCCGGGTTCACATATATGCAGTGCGGTACATCACATGTGATTCACACTGTATTCCTGTACAAATCACATGTGAATTCTATGCGGTGCGATTGGAGCCGTACATTTTGGGATGCACCAAAATTTCGGTGGCCGAAATGTTTTGGCAGAAAACAGCCCTTTCGGCCGTCAGCCGAAATGAGAAAAAGCATCGATACAGGTGCTGAAAAAACCCCGCTCCTAGCCGCCCCTCGCCACCGCTGCTTGCTAGTTCTCAGCCTTACCTGAGAAACCATCGAATGATCCCAGCGCTGGGCATAGAGCTTAGCGAAGGAAAGATGGCCGGCACTCTCTATGCCCTTGGAGGACTAGAGCAATGTCACTTCCGGTTCCAGGCATTTTTTTTTTTTTTAACTACTTGCCGACCGCAGATAGCCGAATGACGGCTACACTGTGGCCGACCAGTTCTGGGTGGGCGTCATATGACGTCCTCCCAGAACGCACTCTCCGGCGCGCACCTGGCGATCTCAGTGATCACTGTGTCCTACGGACACAGCTGATCACATGATGTGGTAAAAGGCCAATCACAGCGGCCTTTTACCACGTGATCAGCCGTGTCCAATGACACGCTGATCACTGGGAAATGCAATTGCCGGTTCTCGGCTGCACTTTCCTCACGCTGTCAGATCATGAGGAAAGTACTGCCGAGAACCGGCAGTTGTTAGAGCGGGGATCGGCACCGATCATCAGGGTACTGATGATCGGTGCCCAGCAGTGCCTCCCACAAGTTCTGCCTACCTGTGCCCAGCAGTGCGCCCACTAGCTCCACCCACCTGTGCCCAGCAGTGCGCCCACTAGCTCCGCCCACCTGTGCCCAGCAGTGCGCCCACTAGCTCTGCCCACCTGTGCCCAGCAGTGCCACCTACCTGTGCCCAGCAGTGTCACACACCTGTGCCCAGAAATGCCACCTACCTGTGCCCAGCAGTGCCACACACCTGTGCCCATCAGTGCAGCCCAGCAGTGCTGCAGTCAGTGCCACCAGTCAGTGCCCAGAGGTTGTGCCAATCAGTGCCCAGCAGTAATGCCAGTCAGTGCCAACTATCAGTGCTATCAGTACCCATCATCAGTGTTGCCTATCAGTGCCACCTATCAGTGCCGCCTATCCGTGACACCTCATTAGTGCTGCCTATCAGTGCCGCCTATCTGTGCCACCTCATTAGTGCTACCTATCAGTGCCAATCAGTGCCGCCTCATCAACGCACATCAGTGAAGGAGAAAAATTACCTGTTTGAAAAATTTTATAATAGAAACAAACTTTTTTTTTTTCAAATTTTTTGCAATTTTTTTGTTTATAGCGCAAAAAGTAAAGCGCCCAGTGGGGAGTAAATACCACCAAAAGAAAGCTCTATTTGTGAGAAAAAAATGATAAAAATTTCATATTGGTACAATCTTGCATGACCGCGCAATTGTCAAAGTGCGACAGCGCTGAAAGCTGAAAATTGGCCTGGTAAGGAAGGGGGTAGAAGTGCCTGGTAGGCAAGTGGTTAAAGCTCTAGATCAATGTTTTTTTTTTTATCCAATGCTTTGCATGGCAGAGGAGAGATGTGGGGTCTTATTGACCCCATATCTCTCCATAAAGAGAACCTGTCACTAATTATTTCTATCACATGGGAAGCATGCATTTCTTGTGATAAGAATAAAAGTGATTTTTTTTAAAGGACTGTGCAAAAAAAACCCCAAAAATCCATGAAATAAATTTTTTTTTAAAAGTTTAAAAGTGCCCCCGTCGCCACACTGTTATGGTGAACGCATAAGTAGAACATGCCTAAATATGTAAATGGGGTCCAAACCACACACGTGAGGTATCGCCACAAATGTCAGAGCAAGAGCAATAATTCTCACACTAGACCTCCTCTGTAACATTACACTGCTAACCTGTAGAACTTTTTAAAGCATGACCCATGGAGATTTTTAAGTACCGCAGTTTCACACAATTCCACGAGCGTACGCAATTTTAAAACGTGACATGTTGGGTATCTATTTACTCGCCGAAACATCCTCTTTCATATTTTACAAAAAAAGTGGGGTATATATTGTTTTTTTTTTAATCAGTGTATTTTTTTCCAAAAATATATATTCATTTTTAAAAACTGCGCATTTCGGTTTTTGGCCAAGTGCATTTTGAATTTCGGTTTCGGCACCAGAATTTTCATGTTGGTGCACCACTAATTTTGTATGGCTTTAATCGCACTGCATCCACACCAAAAAGGTGCAGGACCCTTTTTTTGGTCCGCACTAGAATTGGATTGCATGGGCATTCACACCTACGCGATTCGATTCTGCACATCACACCACGTTTTGCGGATCGCTTTTGGGGAGTTGTTAAACGTACACACTCGCAGCAGTTCGCATGAACGGGGTGAGATTCTGATGGGGTGCAGAATTTGCACAGAAAACGCTGCAAATTCCGCACCGCATCAGTGTGAACCCGGGCTCAGAGACACAAAATAACAGATGCAACAAAGAACAAAGATTACAGCGTAACAAAATGTAACCAATGATGCCTCAAGCTGGTGTGTGGCGGGATGCAATCTGTCCAAAAGGATACAAATGTTTCCACTGCTAGAAGTGCAGTTGGTTGCAGTCCATGTCTGTGTGATCTTTGTGATTGGTGGCAGTCCATGTTTGTGTGATCTTTGCGATTGGTGGCAGTCCATGTTTGTGTGATCTTTGCGATTGGTGGCAGTCCATGTTTGTGTGATCTTTGTGATTGGTGGCAGTCCATGTTTGTGTGATCTTTGCGATTGGTGGCAGTCCATGTTTGTGTGATCTTTGCGATTGGTGGCAGTCCATGTTTGTGTGATCTTTGTGATTGGTGGCAGTCCATGTTTGTGTGATCTTTGTGATTGTGTGATTGGTGGCAGTCCATGTTTGTGTGATCTCTGTGACTGGTGGCAGTCCATGTTTGTGTGATCTTTGTGATTGGTGGCAGTCCATGTTTGTGTGATCTCTGTGATTGGTGGCAGTCCATGTTTGTGTGATCTTTGCGATTGGTGGCAGTCCACGTTTGTGTGATCTCTGTGATTGGTGGCAGTCCACGTTTGTGTGATCTCTGTGATTGGTGGCAGTCCATGTTTGTGTGATCTCTGTGATTGGTGGCAGTCCATGTTTGTGTGATCTCTGTGATTGGTGGCAGTCCACGTTTGTGTGATCTCTGTGATTGGTGGCAGTCCACGTTTGTGTGATCTTTGTGATTGGTGGCAGTCCATGTTTGTGTGATCTTTGTGATTGGTGGCAGTCCATGTTTGTGTGATCTTTGTGATTGTTCTGGAAGTACCTTTGTTTGTTCTTGTTTTATATAGGCAGGCTGTATTGCACTCTATTTCTGAGAATATGCTTCCCCCCCTCACTGGACACGTCATTATTATTTGTTTTTCTTTTTATAAATGTGTATTTTTAGGAGTAATTCTGCTTTATCATATTTTTAAGTGCATTGAGCCCCAATGAAGGGGGATTGTGTGGCTTCCGAAATGTGCTGATTTTCCTCTGCCCTGCTTGTTGCAACCATCAAAACATTGGACTGCTAAGGATTTTTCATTTGGCGCTCTCTGACCCAGAAATAAAAACCAGACAAGGGTTCTAATCCCTCTCCATTCCATTCAAAACTAAAAAAAAAAAATGTTTTGCCTTTAGTTACCCCTTAGGTAATGTAGGTAATGACAATGTAATCACCAGATACAGAGGCCTATAGCAGAAATGTAACAATTGCTCCGGTCCATAGGGGGTGTACAGGTACAAGAGCGGAAGTGGTGATAGGATTCTGAACCCATTGGTCTGGATACATTCCCTCTAATTATGTAATCATTCATTTTTTTTTTTTAACATTTTTTCAGTTGCTTCCTGGTTTCTGGCCTAGGCCAAAATGATGTCATACATCCTAGGAGTCTTCATGAGCATTTTTTTTCCTTCCATCTGGAGGAGGGGTTTTTCTCAGCTAAGCACACCCTCCTGTCTGCATGCCTTAGCTAAGGACAGATGCATTCTAGGAAAAAAATGCTACATGAATCATCTGCACTTACCTAGAGATTGCTAGCATTAGTAAATAGACAGGAAGGTGTATTATATTTACTTGTATTAAACTTTTTTTTTTTTACATTTTTTCAGTTGCTTCCTGGTTTCTGGCCTAGGCCAAAATGATGTCATACATCCTAGAAGTCTTCATGAGCATTTGTTTTCCTTTCACCTGGAGGAGGGTTTTTTCTTAGCTAAGCACACCCTCCTGTCTGCATGCCTTAGCTAAGGACAGATGGATTCCAGGAAATAAATGCTACTTGAATCATCTGCCCTTACCTAGAGATGGCCACTGCTAGAATTGCTAGGGAGGTGTTTTTCAAAGTGATTTCTCAACAAAATTAATTATGGAGACATGGACGGATAAGTTTGCTTTGAATATTAAAAAGAATAAAACAATGTTTTCAGTTTGTGCTGCACAGAGACAGTTGAGTTCCACTTTTAGCTACATTTTGTGACTACTTCTCCCAATAATCCCCCATGATGGTGAACACATACTATTCCTGGGCTGCGAGCTGGTCTGGTGATCCTCACACAGCTTCCTGCAATACAAAAACAATTCAAGGTGTAAAGTTGGAATCACCACCTGATATGTATTCATACACAACATGCAAACATATTACATTTGGACCGAACAACAATGACAATACAAACTAATGACTCGGTATCAGTGGTGCATATAGCCATGTCTATGTGACACATGGAACACAGATACTTACATACATACTGCAAAAAATACGGAAACAATCGGAGCACAGAATTTTCTGTTTTAGTTTTATGCAGCTGAATAATACTACAGGAGAATACTGACCAATACACCGGAGAATACCGACCAATACACCGGAGAATACCGACCAATACACCGGAGAATACCGACCAATACACCGGAGAATACCGACCAATACACCGGAGAATACCGACCAATACACCGGAGAATACCGACCAATACAACGGAGAATACCGACCAATACACCGGAGAATACCGACCAATACAACGGAGAATACCGACCAATACACCGGAGAATACTGAGCAGCACACAGGAGAATACTGACCAATACACAGGAGAATACTGACCAATACACAGGAGAATACTGATCAATACACAGGAGAATACTGATCAATACACAGGAGAATACTGATCAATACACCGGAGAATACTGATCAATACACCGGAGAATACTGACCAATACACAAGAGAATACTGACCAGTACACAAGAGAATACTGACCAGTACACAGGAGAATACTGACCAATACACCGGAGAATACTGACCAATACACCGGAGAATACTGACCAATACACCGGAAAATACTGACCAATACACCGGAGAATACTGACCAGCACACAGGAGAATACTGACCAGCACACAGGAGAATACTGACCAGCACACAGGAGAATACTGACCAGCACACAGGAGAATACTGACCAATACACAGGAGAATACTGACCAATACACAGGAGAATACTGACCAGTACACAGGAGAATACTGACCAGTACACAGGAGAATACTGACCAATACACAGCTGTGTGAAGGGGCCCTAGCCAACAATACTGCACCATTCAAATAAATATGGAACTGAACTCAATGGGGGAGATTTACTAAAACTGGAGCCCTCAGAATCTGGTGCAGCTGTGCATGGCAGCCAATCAGCTTCTAAGGCCGGCCATACATGGGTCGAAATTCGACCGATGTTTTGGCCGAAAATCAGAGCTAAGAATAATTGGACGATTTTCGCTCTGTTAGTGGGGTCAATGGCACCGGACGATTTTTGTGGTTCCTCCCCTTTTCGGTGATAGAGCATGTTGGAAAATTTGTGAAAAACGACCGATTTTTGACTCAATGATGGTAAAATCGTACGATAATTTTTCCGAAAAGAATATGCGCATGAGCCGTGACCTGGAAGGAACAGAAGTTTCGCCTGTTATATGGGGTGAACTTTATGACTCGGTCGGCCAATTTTTTAAATCAATGATGGCACCATCGGATTACCGAGTGATTGATGTTTTTGATTTTCACATCTGTGCGGGTGGTGCCGCTGCGGATCTGCACAAAAATCATCCATACAGCCGCACCACCCGCACAGAGAAATGCGGACCTGCGGGCGGGTGCCATTATTTCTAATGGCACACCGTCCGCACTGGAAAACGCAACCGAGGTTCCCGTGTGGGCTGCGTTTTCCAAAGAAGTGCAGGGACTTCTTCCCTGCGTGTCACGGGCACGGGAGTCCATTCAAATGAATGGGCTCTCATGCCCGTGCAAAACGCGGCCCGCACAGCCGCATAGATGTGAACCGGGGGTAAGTCTAGGTTCACACCTCAGCGTTTTCCACTGCATTTTGCAGAAACGCACAGCATTCCATTTAACATGATTTCCTCTGGGACAGGTTCACATCTACACGTTTTCAACCGCTGTGTTTTTTTGGAAAGGGCCAGGGACTTTTTAAAACACAAAACGTTGCGTTTTTGTTCTATAGACTTCAATGGAGACGCTGCAGAAAAGCATGTAGTGGGTTTTATTCTGCCCAGCAACAGAAAAAAAAAACCACATCAAAAACACATGTGCAAAAACGCATTGCAAAAAGCACTGCAGAAATGGATCAATTGTAAACTGCATAGGTGTGAACCTAGCCTACAACCTGGAAGCTGATTGGTTCCTATGCAGAACTGCACCATATTTTGCGCTCTCCAGCCTTAGTAAATAACCAAAAGACAAGAGGAATACCGCTCAGGCAACAATCAGCATCAAACCGGAGCAGGTGCAGGCCCTGGCTCGCCACCACGCAATGTGCATCAGAAAGAAAGGTTGGCCGCACACCGGAGGAATGATGAATATGCGTGCATATAATTTATTGATCCATAAGACACCAAATGCACCAGGACATGTACATGGATGGTGTCTTATGGATCAATACATTATATGCATGCATATTCATCATTCCTCCGGTGTGTGGCCAACCTTTCTTTCTGATGCTCATTTAGTAAATTACCCCCCAATGTGTTACATGCCTGAGTACATGAGACCTAACTCCAGACTTTCTATAATGACTGATGGCCAACATGCGAGAACATATACCAACAACCCACCCTACATCCAAATATGAATACACAATATACAGTATCATTCTTTATTGTATAGATTTGCATTCTTCATTATATATAGTTACCATTTCTATTATAGTGAATATTTTATTGTATAGATTATCATTCTTTATTATATAAAATATTATACTATATAGATTATTATTATATACAGTATCATTCTTTATTATATAGATTAGCATTTTTATTATATTGAACATTTTATTATATAGATTAAAATTTATTATATAGAATATCATTCTTAAATATATAGTTTTCATCACTGGCCTGCCTCGCCGCTGGCTATCCCCGCTTCAGTTGATCCTGAATACGGCTGCCAGACTCATTCACCTTTCCAACCGCTCCATCTCCGCCACCCCCCTCTGCCAATCCCTCCACTGGATTCCGATTGCGCAACGGATCAAATTCAAAATCCTAACACTGACGTACAAAGCTGTCCACCATACTGCCCCGAACTACATCACCGACCTAATATCCAAGTACCACCCAGCACGCACACTCCGCTCCTCACAAGACCTCCTTCTCTCTAGTTCCCTGGTCTCCTCCTCCCATGCCCGCCTCCAGGACTTCTCCAGGGTGTAACCCATCCTCTGGAACTCCCTGCCCCAACCCATCAGATTATCACCTACTCTCCTCTCCTTTAGGCGCACCCTGAAAACCCATCTCTTCAGGGAAGCCTACCCCACCCCCTGCAAACTTGCTGACCTCCTCCACTCTTCCTACCACTCCATCCCCCACAGCCATCTCCTCCTGCGCCACCATCCCCTCCCTCCTAGATTGTAAGCTCGAAAGAGCAGGGCCCTCGATCCCCTCATGTTTTGCATTGTATTGGTATTGTTCTGTCACATGTTCTGTCCCCCTTTGTAATGTACAGCGCTGAGCGAACCATTGGCGCTTTATAAATACTGTATAATAATAATAATTTTGAATATTTTATTGTATTGATTATCATTCATCATTCTTTATTATATTGATTATCATTCTTTATGATATAGATTGTATTATATAGATTATTATACCTTATTATATATACTTTACAATATAAAATATCATTCCTCATTATATAATTCTTTATTAGGAAAAATATAATTCTCTATTGTAATTATTATATAGATTAGCACTTTTATTATATTGAATATTTTATTATATAGATTAGCAGTCTTCATTATATAGAATATCTTTCTTAAATATGTAGTTATCATTTTGATTATATTGAATAGTTTATTGTATAGATTATCATTCATCATTCTTTATTATACAGATTATCATTCTTTATATTTTTTATTTATTCTTTATGATATAGATTATATTATATAGATTATTATATACAGTATAATTTTATATTATATAGATTATTATACCTTATTATATATACTTTACAATATAAAATAATTCCTAATTATATCATTCTTTGTTAGGTAAAATATCACTCTCTATTGTAATTCTTTATTATATAGATTATTGCATTTTATTATATAGATTATCATTCTTTATTATATAGAATATCATTCTCTATTATAAAGATTATTATTATTTAGAATACAGTTGATTATTATATGGTATATTATACTTTATTATATAGAATATCATTCTCTGTTATATAGATACTTTTAGATGATATAGATTATTAATAAATATAATTATTTAATACATAGAATTGTTATATTTTATTATATAGATTATCATTGTCTATTATATCAATTATGTATCTTTATTATATAGATATTATAATTTATTTTGCAGAATATCATTCTCTATCATATAGTGTATCATGCTTTATTATATAGATTAGAATTCTGTATTACAGTCATGGCCAAAAATATTGGCACCCCTACATTTCTGCACCACTTCACCCAGAAAATAGTTGCAATTACAAATGTTTGGTAAAAATAACTGACATCAATGGCTTCCTGTAACCATCAATGAGTTTCTTCCACCTCTCTACTGGAATTTTGGATCACTCTTCTTTCACCAACTGCTCCAGGTCTCTCAGATTGGAAGGTTCCTTTTCTCAACTGCTGTTCTGAGATCTCTCCACAGGTGCTCTATGGGATTGACCTCCACCATGTGTGACTGGAGGGACTGTATTCTTTTCTTTAAAAGTCTCATTTCTTTTTCTGAAAACAGTAGAATGATGGGCTTTACCAAAAAGCTGGAATTTGGTTTTGTCTGTCCACAACACATTCTCCCAAAAGGATTTTGGCTTCCTCAGGTAAGTTGAGGCAAACTCCAATCTGGCTCTTTTATGTTTCTGTGTCAGCAGTGGGGTCCGCCTGGGTCTCCTACCATAGCGTCCCTTTTCATTCAGATGGAGGCGTATGGTGCGAGCAGACACAGTCGTGCCCTGTGCGTGAAGGTCAGCTTGAATTTGCCTGGAAGTTGATCAAAGTCCTTTATCCACCAATCAAACAATCCTTCATTTTTCTTTTTAATCCACATCCAGGGAGATCAGGTAAAGTGCCATAGGCTGTAATCTTCTTGACAATGTTGTGCACAGTGGACACAGGAACATTAAGATCTCTGGAGATGGACTTGTAACCTCGAGATTGTCCATGCTTTTCTACAAATTCTGTTCTTAAATCCTCAGACAATTCTTTGCTGGTCTTTCTCTTCTCCGTGTGGCACACAGAGACACACAACAGAAAGGTGGAGTCAATTCTTGCACCTTACCAACCGTTCAGTGTCTACTACCCCTCTCTGCCAATCCCTCCACTGACCTCCAGTGTCCTCCACCCCTCTCTGCCAATCCTTCCACTGACCTCCAGTGTCCTCCACCCCTCTCTGCCAATCCCTCCACTGACCTCCAGTGTCCTCCACCCCTCTCTGCCAATCCCTCCACCCCTCTCTGCCAATCCTTCCACTGACCTCCAGTGTCCTCCACCCCTCTCTGCCAATCCCTCCACTGACCTCCACCCCTCTCTGCCAATCCCTCCACTGACCTCCAGTGTCCTCCACCCCTCTCTGCCAATCCTTCCACTGACCTCCAGTGTCCTCCACCCCTCTCTGCCAATCCCTCCACTGACCTCCACCCCTCTCTGCCAATCCCTCCACCCCTCTCTGCCAATCCCTCCACTGACCTCCAGTGTCCTCCACCCCTCTCTGCCAATCCTTCCACTGGCCTCGAGTGTCCTCCACCCCTCTCTGCCAATCCCTCCACTGACCTCCACTCAGTGTCCTCCACCCCTCTCTGCCAATCCCTCCACTGACCTCCACCCCTCTCTGCCAATCCCTCTACTGACCTCCAGTGTCCTCCACCCCTCTCTGCCAATCCCTCCACTGACCTCCAGTGACCTACACCCCTCTCTGCCAATACTTCCACTAACCTCCAGTGTCCTCCACCCCTCTCTGCCAATCCCTCCACTGACCTCCAGTGTCCTCCACCCCTCTCTGCCAATCCCTCCATTTGCTTCCACTCGCCCAACGAATACAATTTATAATACTAACAATCTACAAAACCATCCACAACTCTGCCCCCAGCTACATCACCAACCTGGTCTCAAAATATCTCTCTTCGATCCTCCCAAGACCTTCTTCTCTCTAGTTCCCGTGTCACCTCCTCCCATGCTCGCCTCCAGGACTTCTCCCGAGCTTCTCCCATCCTATGGAACTCCCTACCCCAATCTGTCCGGCTGTCTCCTAATCTATCCCTGAGAACCTATCTATTTAAAGAAGCATATCCTGCTTCTAACTAGTAAACTGCCATTTATTTCCTCCATCAGCTCACCCCCCCCACAGCTATTACCTTTTGTATCACTCAACCCTTCCTCCTAGATTGTAATCTCTAACGAGCCGGGCCCTCTGTTTCCTCCTGTACCAAATTGTATTGTAACTGGAATGTCTGCCTTCATTTCATACAGCGCTGCGCAAACTCTTGCCACTATATAAATCCTGTATAATAATCATTTTTCACCATTGGCACCCCCCCCCACCACCACATCTCGCAAGAGAAGCGCCATGGTTTCGGGTAATATAAATGTACCTGATGTTTTCATCATTTTGCCCAAACCCAGTACTTCCCTATTATACAGAATATCAGTCTTTATGACATTGATGATCATTATTATACTTTATTATGTAAAATACCATGCTCTATCATAGGGATTATTAGATGTTTTATATACATTAGAACTCTTTATTGAATATTATACACAATGTCATTATCATACGGATGCCCGTATTTATTATACAGAACACGGTCCCCTAGAGCATAGTCCCCTACTATACAGAACTTCCCCTAGTACCCAGAACACGGTCCCCTAGTATACAGAACTTCTTCCCCTGGTACACAGAACACCGCCCCCTGGTACACAGAACACCGCCCCCTGGTACACAGAACACCGCCCCCTGGTACACAGAACACCGCCCCCTGGTACACAGAACACCTTCCCCTGTTACACAGGACAAGGCCCACTGGTATACAGAACACCTTCCCCTGTTACACAGGACAAGGCCCCCTGGTATACAGAACACCTTCCCCTGTTACACAGGACAAGGCCCCCTGGTATACAGAACACCTTCCCCTGTTACACAGGACAAGGCCCCCTGGTATACAGAACACCTTCCCCTGTTACACAGGACAAGGCCCCCTGGTATACAGAACACCTTCCCCTGTTACACAGGACAAGGCCCCCTGGTATACAGAACACCTTCCCCTGTTACACAGGACAAGGCCCCCTGGTATACAGAACACCTTCCCCTGTTACACAGGACAAGGCCCCTTGGTACACAGGACACCTTCCCCCGGTACACAGGACACCTTCCCCAGGTACACAGGACACCTTCCCCAGGTACACAGGACACCTTCCCCCGGTACACAGGACACCTTCCCCCGGTACACAGGACACCTTCCCCCGGTACACAGGACACCTTCCCCCGGTACACAGGACACGGCCCCCTGGTATACAGAACACCTTCCCCCGGTACACAGAACACCGCCCCCTGGTACACAGAACACCTTCCCCTGTTACACAGGACAAGGCCCCCTGGTATACAGAACACCTTCCCCTGTTACACAGGACAAGGCCCCTTGGTACCCAGAACACCTTCCCCCGGTACACAGGACATGGCCCCCTGGTATACAGAACACCTTCCCCTGGTATACAGAACACCTTCCCCTGGTATACAGAACACCTTCCCCTGGTATACAGAACACCTTCCCCTGGTATACAGAACACCTTCCCCTGGTATACAGAACACCTTCCCCTGGTACACAGAGTAGAATTGTCTCTTCTTCCTCTGTACAGCAATGATCAGCCTAACAATGGGCAACCAAAGCTCCAACCAATCACGGCTGATCATCAGAATAGTGGCGATGAGGAGGAGGAGTCTATTCCCAATATCAGAGGCCCCGCCCTCCCCCCCAGTTATTATTCTGGTGCACACATGGGGGAGGGGCAGTGTGGATCTCTCGCAGTGCATGCCGGGACACTCAGGTACTCTCACCCTCCTCGCGCCTCCAACTCCAGCAGGTAAGCGGCCAGCTTGGCGTCCGTCCAGGCCCCGCCCCCGCTCTCCGCCCCCTTCTCCCTCCGCTGCACCCAGGCTCCGTGTGCCTCTCCCAGGTACACCCGGCGGCAGTCGTACTTCTTCCGGGACTCCAGCCGCCGCCGCACCCGGTCCGTGTCAGTCAGCCGGGGCCGGCCCCGCACCTTCCTCCCGCCGCTGTCTTCGTCGTCCTCCGAAGAGGGAGCCTCTGCCGCCACCGGCGACGCCATCTTGCTACACCCGCGCTTACGTCATCGCAACCTTTCCAACAAACTTTATTAACAACCAGCATTTCACCTGCAGGGGGCAAAGGTCTGATAAATGGGGCAGAACACATTGGGGTGAGCATTTTCAGAACACATTGGGGTGAGCATTTTCAGAACACATTGGGGTGAGCATTTGTAGAACACATTGGGGTGAGCATTTGTATTTGTAGAACACATTGGGGTGAGCATTTGTAGAACACATTGGGGTGTGCATTTGTATTTGTAGAACACATTGGGGTGAGCATTTGTATTTGTAGAACACATTGGGGTGAGCATTTGTAGAACACATTGGGGTGTGCATTTGTATTTGTAGAACACATTGGGGTGAGCATTTGCAGATCACATTGGGGTGAGCATTTGTAGAACACATTGGGGTGAGCATTTGTAGAACACATTGGGGTGAGCATTTGTATTTGCAGAACACATTGGGGTGAGCATTTGTATTTCCAATGTCTACATGCTGTGGACGCTGAATCATTAAAGGTGAGATCCCGCCACATAGAAAAGGACAAATGCATGTTTCTCATTTTATTTTTCAGGGGAAAGTATCGGAACCTGAATGTGACCCGATGTCAGCCTCCTAAATTCTTCTATAACAGCAAGGCTCAGAGAGGGGGAGGGTGAAGCAGCAGCAGAAAGAGCGAATCAGGTGTACTGCAATGCCAAGAGCATGCTGATAGGAGGAGAGAGCAAGGTGACAGAAGTGAGCTCATCACTGGGCTGGAGGAGGGAAGAGGAACCTGTAAGTGAAAGTGAAACTTCAGCACAGCAAGCTCATGTGTAGTGATGGGCTGAACAATCCCCCCTACCCCATTTGGTTCATGGTCGAACATTCAAACCTACCGAAAGTTCAACCATGAACATCAAACCGGGTCAGTTTATTGAGCGGTATCTTACCGCATCAGAGTGTATGGTAAGATACCGCTCAGTCACTAAAATACGCCATGAGTTATATTCATAGTAATGCAGTATTTTAATAGTGAAACGTTCATTCATGATTCAGCTGTCAGTGGGGTTCCCCGCAGACAGCTGAATGCCAAAAGAATTGTCAGCATTGCCGACAATTAAAAAAAAACAAAAAACGCATAGGGTCCCCCATCCCATCCACACCAAGCCTTTCAGGTCTGGTACAGATTTTGAGAGGAACACTCCACGCCAAAATTTTTTTTTTAAAAGTGCCTTGGCCCTCTTTCCCCCACTTTATCCATACCAGACCCTTATCCGAGCATGCAGCCCGGGAGGTCAGGAAAGGGGGGGGTGCGAGTGCCCCCCTTTTGAATGATACCAAGCCACATGCCCTCAACATGGAGGGGGCGGTGCTTTAGGGCAGAGGGTCTCCTCCCTCAAAGCACCATGTCCCCTTTGATGGGGAAAGGGGCCTCTTCCCCACAACCCTGGGTGATAGTTGTGGGGGCTTATCAATATCTGGAAGCCCCCGGATCTCATTGGTAGGAATTTGCCCATCATTGGTGTCGTTAGGAGGAATTATGCCTTTCATTGGTGTCCATGATTTATTTAGTGTCCCAAGGGCCAGATAATAGCAAGCAAAGGGCCACATTTGGCCCCCTGGGCCACAGTTTGGAGACCACTGCTGTAGAATATTGGTATGGTGAGCAGATATGTGCCGGATATCCGTAACCACAAACATGGCCTAACCTAGTTACATCTGAACGCATTTTAACCCCTTGCCTACCGAGTACTTATACCCCCTTCTTTACCAGGCCACTTTTCAGCTTTCAGCGCTGTCGCACTTTGACAATTGCGCGGCCATGCAACATAGTACCCATATGAAATTTTTGTCATTTTTTTCTCACAAACAGAGCTTTCTTTTGGTGGTATTTAATCGCCGCTGGGCACTTTACTTTTTGCGCTATAAATAAAAAAATGCAAAAAATTTGGAAAAAAAAAAGTGTCTTTGTTTCTATTCTAAAATTTTTCAAACAGGTAATTTTTCTCCTTCACTGATGTGCATTGATGAGGTGGCACTAATAGGCACTGATAGGCAGCACTAATGAGGTGTCACGGATAGGTGGCACTGATGATGGGTACTGATAGGTGGCACTGACTGGCACAACCGCTGGGCACTGACTGGCACTGCTGGACTGCACTGATAGGCACAGGTGTGTGACACTGCTGGGTGGCACAGGTGGGCAGAACTTGTGGGTGGCACTGCTGGGCACCAATCATCAGTGCCGATCCCCGCTCTAACAACTGCCGGTTCTCGGCAGTACTTTCCTCACGATCTGACAGCGTGAGGAAAGTGCACCCGAGAACTGGCAGTTGCATTTCCCGGTGATCAGCGTGTCATTGGACACGGCTGATCACGTGGTAAAAAGCCGCTGTGATTGGCCTTTTACCACATCACGTGATCAGCTGTGTCCTACGGACACAGCGATCACTGAGATCGCTGGTTAATAGGGGTCGTTGTAGTTGGCAGATTATAGCAGACCATAAATGGGGCAAAAACCGTCCGTTTAAAAAAAAAAAAAAAGTTTAGACAAGGGGCTGCAATGGAGTCACTAGCTGGCGCGGGGGCCTGCACTGGAGTCACTAGCTGACACGGGGGGGCTGCACTGGAGTCACTAGCTGACACGGGGGGGGCTGCACTGGAGTCACTAGCTGACACGGGGGGGGCTGCACTGGAGTCACTAGCTGACACGGGGGGGGCTGCACTGGAGTCACTGATGGGGGGGGCTGCACTGGAGTCACTGACACGGGGGGGCTGCACTGGAGTCACTAGCTGACACGGGGGGGCTGCACTGGAGTCACTAGCTGACACGGGGGGGCTGCACTGGAGTCACTAGCTGACACGGGGGGGGGCTGCACTGGAGTCACTAGCTGACACGGGGGGCTGCACTGGAGTCACTAGCAGACTTGGAGATACTTGGGAACACCAGAGGCAGACACTGGGGATACAAATATGAAACCGCAGCAGGGGGTCTTGGCTAAAGTTTAGCAGCATGCTGCTTGAAAGCAGAGTCTTGTTGCTTTACAATTCAAAACAAAGTACCACCCAAACGTGGAAGCTTCCCTTTTCAGTTTTGGCAGGTACCCTTTTCCACTTCCGGCACAGTTCGCCGCAGCCAGAAGTATTTGTAGCTGCTGACTTAATTTTTTTTTCGGGGGTGGGGGACCTGGAACGACGCTTTATTGTAGCACCAAGCAGGAAAGCTTTCTCCTAACTGACCATGACACCAGCACTCTGGGTGAAACCTGAAAGTGCTGGTGCTAGACGTGCCAAAGTGCTGGATCCCGGGAGAGGCGAGTGTGACACCATAAGTGACCACTTGGAGCAGGGTCAAAATTTGCATATATCACTGAGTACAACTCATCCAAGTGAATAGGGCTGCTCTGCAAGCACCCCACAACTACATACACGAGTGTGGGGTTAAAGTGATATTAAAGCTTAGTTTTTTTTTTGTTTGTTTTTTTAATAACAAACATGTTATACTTACCTGCACTTAACAATCCTCTTCTCCTTGGGTCCCCCGCCAGCGCTCATGGATCCTTCCCCTTTGACCATTTCCCCCAATAGCAAGCAACTTGCTATGGGGGCACTGGTGTGTGCTCGCTCCAGAGCCACTGTTCTATGCATCCATAAGACACAGAGCAGCAGCTTGGCCCAGCCCCAAACTCTCCTCGTTGCCTCACTGGGTGTGATTGACAGCAGTGGAAGCCAATGGCTCTGGCTGCTGTGTCTCAGCCAATGAGGAAAGAGAGACCTGGGACAGCCGAGGCTCTCCTGTACATCGCTGGATCAAAAGGGGGTTTAGGTAAGTATTGGGGGGCTGGGGGGGAGTAGCACACAGAAGGTTTTTTACTCCCATACATAGAATGCATGAAGATAAAAAACCTTCAGCCTTTACAACCACTTTAAAGTCAACTGTGAGGAGGCGATACAGCGATTCCTCGCCGCTCTCTGAAGAGCGATTCAAACGTGGATGACTCTTCAGGAATCAAAGCACATGTGAACAAGCTCCTGTGGTTATTCTTTGAAAAGAGAAAAAAAAAACAGACCGGTCAGTCATCATACCTGCCATGATCCAATCACAATCTTTCTTGATGAATTCCATACAGAAAGATCTTCATGTTTCCCACATGCTAAGCTGATAAATATGACATCACAGCGCCGTAGATCTCAACATAGATGAAGTGTAACAGCAATCCCCCCCCTGCGATGAGTAGAGAAAGCCAGATCAACCCTTGTCTGATCAGTATGAGGATGCAGGGATTGGAAAGGATTCTGCTCAATGACCTTCAAAGCATTTTGTCACAATGTCCTATGTGAAGACAGAACTCCAGCCAAAACATTTATTCTAATTTATTATGGAGCGGAGAAAGGTTAGAACTGGTGGTGCACCAAAATGAAAATTCTGGACCGAAACTGAACATTCAGGATGCACTTGGCTGAAAACCGAAATGGACAGTTTAAAACAAAATATATATCTTTTTATATATAATTGTATTATATTTGACTTTTTAATTAATATCATGAATTTAAAAAGTGTTACTAAACCCAGGACCCTGCATTCACTATATCTGGTCTCCCCGGACCCTGCATTCACTATATCTGGTCTCCCCGGACCCTGCATTCACTATATCTGGTCTCCCGGGACCCTGCATTCACTATATCTGGTCTCCCGGGACCCCGCATTCACTATATCTGGTCTCCCGGGACCCTGCATTCACTATATCTGGTCTCCCGGGACCCTGCATTCACTATATCTGGTCTCCGGGGACCCTGCATTCACTATATCCGGTCTCCCCGGACCCTGCATTCACTATATCCGGTCTCCCCGGACCCCGCATTCACTATATCTGGTCTCCCGGGTTCCCGCATTCACTATATCTGGTCTCCCCGGACCCTGCATTCACTATATCTGGTCTCCCTGGACCCTGCATTCACTATATCCGGTCTCCCCCCGGACCCTGCATTCACTATATCCGGTCTCACGGGACCCTGCATTCACTATATCCGGTCTCCCGGGACCCTGCATTCACTATATCCGCTCTCCCCGGACCCTGCATTCACTGTATCCGGTCTCCCCGCACCCTGCATTCACTGTATCCGCTCTCCCCGGACCCTGCATTCACTATATCCAGTCTCCCAGGACCCCGCATTTACTATATCCGGTCTCCCAGGACCCCGCATTCACTATATCTGGTCTCCCCGGACCCTGAAGTCACTATATCTGGTCTCCCTGGACCCTGCATTCACTATATCTGGTCTCCCACAGTACACACAACATGGAAATTGTATTATTTTGGTAAATATAAACTGCTAAATACCAATTCTCATCAGCAGTTAGAGCAGTCATGTGACTTCTGTGTCCACATGAGCACTGGGTAATCTTGTAGGAGGAGTTTTTATTCTCCTCTGACTGTCCTATGAGGCTGCATGACCCCTGACCCTCTCAGGACAGCACTGATTTTGCATTGGGATGCGATTTTTGCACTGAAGTCACTGGGATGCAATTTTGCATTGCAGCAAATGGGACGCGATTTTGCATTGAAGTCAATTATCACAGTGTTTCTCAACCATTTTTCAGTCAAGGCACCCTTTAAAATTATGGACAGTCTTGATGCACAGCATTCTAAAATGTGGAAAACTATTCTAACAGTTTTATATAACACAGCAACATCCACACATGTAGGACACCCAACATTAGAGGTGATTTATTCTTCCAAAGCAAATACACTTTTGCACACTGGTACCGACTAGTATTCCATTGTTTCTCTTCTCCCTCAGTTTGTATCCACCACTGAGCTAATGTGACCCCAGCACTGATAGGGGCGGGGGAGGGTCAAACTAGGATGCTGTGCAGGCAGCTGACATACACCTTATTAACTGATGATGTCATTGGTTGTCAGGATGGTGGTAGCTAGAAGGTCGTAATGGCGCACAATGAAAACCTGTGGCTTTGTGTAACTAAAAGGCAGACTTGTTCCACCCGCTGGCTTGTATACAAGCTATGGGCAATTTTTAGACATTTTGCCAAGGCACCCCTAAAGAAGCCTCAAGGCACCCCAGGATGCCTGGGCACCTTGGTTGAGAAAGGCTGAATTATCATTATCGGCACCTTTTTATTTTTTATCAGCAAAACGCAGACAACTTTATTTTCGGCAGATCATTTTCCGTGGCCGATATATTGATGCATCCCTAGTTAGAACATACCAATTCCTTATTGCTGTCTTTGGCCATATCGGGGAGACTTTCCCCCACTTCCTGTCCCAGAAAAGCAACTGGAAGCAAGGAGCAATCTCCTGAATGCTAGGAGGAAACCTCCCTGTTTGGCAGATGTCTGATGAACAGGTGTCTCCATTGGAAGATTTTTCATCTACCATTGTCCAATGTCAAGAAAAAAAAGGTGAGCAACTTCTTAAAAGGGGCCACAGACCAGTTTAAAGTTTTTAATATTATCTATATAAAGGCAAAACTATCAAAAAATATTTGCACTACAAGTTCTACATGAAATGTTCCCTCTACCTTTTTGGAAAATTAAACCAAAAGAATATCTAGTGCTAAAAATAAGTTGTTCACATTCAGCTGGACCTGTTCTGTGCTGTTGAAGACATTTTGTAGCTTCTCCTAGTCATTTCCTTAGTCCTCTATACCTCGGCGATTCAGCAACAGTTCTCATCTTCAGTCAAGTAAGTCAAAGGATTGACACCTAAGCAGACTTCTTAACAAAAATAATGAAGATCTCCTTTGCTACTATTACCTGATAAATTAGGTGAGTGGGAGCTGCTAGCACCTAACCATATACCATGTGGAAATAAAAACGAACGAAACCAAAATGATGCAGCGCTACCCTAATCATAAAATAATACAGTATGGCAAAAACAAACAAAGTGACATAAATATTGGGCAGCACAGTGGCTAAGTGGTTAGCACTTCTGCCTGGCAGTACTATGGTCGCCGGTTCAAATCCCAACCATTGCACCACCTGCCTGGAGTTTGCATGTTCTCCCTGTGCCTGCGTGGGTTTCCTCTGGGTACTCTGGTTTCCTCCCACACTCCAAAGACATGCTGGTAGGTGCATTGGCTCCTGTCTAAATTGTCCCTAGTATGTGTATGTATGAATGTGAGTTAGGGACCTTAGACTGTACACCCCTTGAGGGTTAGGAACTGATGTGAATGTACAATATACATGTAAAGCGCTGCGTAAATTGACAGCACTATATAAGTATCTGAAATAAATAAAATATATATATATGTGACAAAAAAATCAGTGGATTGATCCTCTCTGGGGATCTCAATATAAAGTGACATAAAATATATACGTGCCAATAAATCAGTGGATTGATCCTCTCTGGGATATCATGTGATAGCGTGACGTAACGCGTAGGACGCGAGTGTGGTGACGTACTTCCGGCGCATTTAGGGATCTATTTTATGTCACTATTTACTTTTTGGCTTAATTTAGCCGTTATTTGTCACGATCTGCATGATATTGTTGATCCCTGTGAGGGGTTTATGTTCTCATTTTCACCATCATTTGCATGAATTTATTGATCCCTATTTAGGGATTCACGCTTATTTGTGTTTTATTTTATGAATGACCCTATTTTGCATAGTGGGGGTATTGGTTCCTGTTTTTTTTATACCAGGTGTGATCACTTTTTCACTTGAGATCCCAGAGAGGATCAATCCACTGATTTATTGGCACGTATATATATTTTATGTCACTTTATATTGAGATCTCCAGAGAGGATCAATTTACTGATTTATTGGCACGTATATATATTTTATGTCACTTTATATTGATATCCCCAGAGAGGATCAATCCACTGATTTATTAGCACGTATATATATTTTTTATCACTTTATAGTGACATCCCCAGAGAGGATCAATCCACTGATTTATTAGCACGTATATATATTTTATGTCACTTTATATTGATATCCCCAGAGAGGATCAATCCACTGATTTATTAGCACGTATATATATTTTATGTCACTTTATATTGATATCCCCAGAGAGGATCAATCCACTGATTTATTGGCACGTATATATATTTTTTATCACTTTATAGTGACATCCCCAGAGAGGATCAATCCACTGATTTATTGGCACGTATATATATTTTTTATCACTTTATAGTGACATCCCCAGAGAGGATCAATCCACTGATTTTTTTTTGTCACATATATATATATTTATGTCACTTTGTTTGTTTTTGCCATACTGTATTATTTTATTATTAGGGTAGCGCTGCATCATTTTGGTTTCGTTATGCAGACTTCTTGACACCAAAGGTGGGCCTTCGTAACTAGAGCGGGGTGGTTCAGATTAAGGTGTCTGGGCTGCCTGTGTGGCTATAAATGTTGGGGTGTCACTCATTAGAAGTGAAGAAGTGCTTCGGAGAATCTATGAAACGTCTCCAACATTACAGATGAATGTGACTATTACTAGATTTCCATGGTGTATGGATGCCGATGCAAGTACAGCTTGGCCGGAAAAAACGAGCACAAGACATAGGAAAGCAGGTTAAGTGGGGACTTTTATGGACTATGGGTCGGGACCCCCTACGCTTCCACTAAGAACCAATCTCAGTACCCGGCACCGTAGATTGACACATGTGCTGTATCTACAATCAAGGTCCTTGGTGTGTAAATAAAGCAAAGGGTCCATTTGGGTTCTTGTTCTGGTCTTCACTTCGATGTAGCTGGTTTAAACTCCGTTCTGATAGCATTCCTCCATAGATATATTACTGCTCCATCCCGAGTCTCTCCCGCTGAGTGCTTTCCTCATTGCTCTCCAATTGTGAACTGTCTGTTTGTTCTGGAAGACCCAACTCCAGAGGGCCAGAGGACAGTCGGAAAAGGACGGGCACCTCCCCAAGGATCGGATTAGTCTCTTGCAGCCCCTGAATCCATTTGACCAGCAGCTTTTCATCTCCTGCCGCGCACATAGCGTAGACTGGGCCTTCCTCCACTGTGGACCAAGGAAGAGAAAAATGGAGTAATGGTGCATTCATTCACACAGCGCCAAAATGAGCCTCATAATACCAATCCTGGAAGCAGAACTTCACTAGAAAACTAAAGCGGCATCAAACCGAACACCATAAATATCATATATTGCATTACATATAGGATTTTCCCCCAGGTGATCTGGCCAGCAACACACCTCCTGAATTGGAGTGCTCCCACTCTGGATGAAGCAGCACAGGGGGCAGATTTGACCAGCAGCATTTTCAGTCTGGGGGGGGTTTTGATGTACTAGCACAGGGGGCAGATTTGATCAGCAGCATTTTCAGTATGGGGGGAGGGGGTTCAATGTACTAGCACAGGGGGCAGATTTGATCAGCAGCATTATTTGCAGTCTGGGGGGGTTTGATGTACTAGCACAGGTGGCAGATTTGATCAGCAGCATTTTCAGTCTGGGGGGGGGTTCAATGTACTAGCACAGGGGCACATTTGACCAGCAGCATTTTCAGTCTGGGGAGGGGGGGGGGTTCAATGTACTAGCACTGGGGACAGATTTGATCAGCAACATTTTCAGTCTGGGGGGGGGTTCAATGTACTAGCACAGGGGGCAGATTTGATCAGCAGTATTTTCAGTATGGGGGGGTTCAATGTACTAGCACAGGGGGCAGATTTGACCAGCAGCATTTTCAGTCTGGGGGGGGGGGTTTTGATGTACCAGCACAGGGGGCAGATCTGACCAGCAGCATTTTCAGTCGGGGGGGGGGGGGTTGATGTACCAGCACAGGGGGCAGATTTGACCAGCAGCATTTTCAGCCTGGGGGGGGGGGGGGGTTTGATGTACCAGCACAGGGGGCAGATTTGACCAGCAGCATTTTCAATCTGGGGGGGTTCGATGTATTAGCACAGGGGGCAGATTTGACCAGCAGCATTTTCAATCTGGGGGGGTTTGATGTACTAACACAGGGGGCAGATTTGACCAGCAGCATTTTCAGTCTGGGGGGGTTCGATGTACTAGCACAGGGGGCAGATTTGACCAGCAGCATTTTCAATCTGGGGGGGTTCGATGTACCAGCACAGGGGGCAGATTTGACCAGCAGCATTTTCAGTCTGGGGGGGTTCAATGTACTAGCACAGGGGGCAGATTTGACCAGCAGCATTTTCATTCTGGGGGGGTTCGATGTACTAGCACAGGGGGAAACTTTAACCAGCAGCATTTTTAGTCGGGGGGAGGGAGCGTTCGATGTATTAGCAGATTTAGATTGAAGCCAAGCTCCAGCTCACACTTTATAAACAGTTAAATTTTTTTTTTTCCTGTTGGCATAAAGTTTTTACATGAATAACTAAACACTGATCATTGTAAGCACCTCTGTCAGTGTTAAATGGATTGTCTCAGTGCTCTTACTGCTACATCTGCAGGAGAGCTTTTTCTGTTAAAAAAAAAACAGCAAAGTATTGGCTGAATCACTAGGTGGAAAAAAAAAAGCTTTAAAAAAGAAAACTAATGCAGCCATCATCACATCTAAGAATTGATAAGCTGCAATATAATACATTTTTGCTTTCAGGTTAAGTACATTAAACTTTTCATCATTCTCATCCTCCCTCCACTTTTTTTTTTTTTAAAGACAAAATTTATTACTTTTTTTTTTTAAATTTCTATTTGCCACTGTCCCTACCCACATATGCGCCTAGATGAGAATGGCCGTTCACTCGCCTCCCGCTGCCTCCTGGGATATATATCCCAGGACCATTTCATAATCTTTGGTGGTGGGGGAGAGTTTAGATACCACTGACAATGATAACGTGAGATCGACCACCAAAAGAAAGCTCTATCTCTGTATTAAAAAATGATAGAAAATTCATTTAGGTACAGTTGCATAACCAAGTAATTTCCAGTTAATGGCTTTCCAACTGCCTTATAGCAGAAATTTTGCTACAGGGCGGCAAGGATGCGCAAAATCACATATATATAAGTGAATCTGTATTTCCTGCTAGGGGGCGCGTGCGCTACCTACCCTCAACGCTATTGGCTCCTTGATATGTCAATCACCGGGACCTGTCCGCCGATTCTCAGCCAGGACTCGGTGATCGTCGGCGAAGCTGATAGGGGAGAGGTCTGTATGTAAACAACACAGATCAGCAGGAACAGGCTGCTTTGTATTGCTCTGCTGTGTACAGCAATACAAAGCAGCTTGTCTATGTAGTAAAACACACACAGCACATACAAATGGTAAAGACCTATGAGCTGCTATGTTCCAACTATAGTAATAATATCAGGGGTGAAGATTGCTGCTCTCACTACTCTGGTGTACTCACACTCAAAATAAAATAAATCATATCATAAATAGAACCATAAGCTTTGAGAGCATAAAGTGACAGTCCAAAAAAAATGTAACAGATAATAAACATCCAATCCAGTATATGTTGCATTAACATCCAGCTATAATCAACACCGTGCTTGACTTGTGGCCCCGCTCCCTGCTCACCTCGACCATTGACCTATAAATTATAACAGGCCAAAAGCACGCTTTATCAGGAAAATGTGTCTCCAAATTGCTGATCCGTGACGTGTTCCTTCCACATATTATGCTTCTTTAACCACTTCAGGTCCGGACACTTTCACCCCCTTCCTGTCCAGACCAATTTTCAGTTTTCAGCACTATCACACTTTGAATGACAATTGTGCGGTCATGCAACACTGTACCCGTATGAATTTTTTAAAAATAAAGCAAAAACATACCATAGTGTAACACCGTTTTATATAACCAAGAATTAAAACGTGTTACAATACCCTGGAGGTATTCCCGAGTGTAGCTCGGGGTAAACTTTCAGCACCACAAGCGGTAACCCCGAGCTACACTCGGAAATACCATGCGGCGCTGCTCCGGGATCTGTTCTGCACTTACCTTGTCCTGCGCTCCCGCGATGTTCCCCCTGCAGTGTCCCCTGTAATGTCCTCCGGCCGATGCCGGCATCCATCTTCCGTTTCCTGCTACGTCGGGACGTACGGGGACGGGACCAGCAGGAAATTTAAAAATGTTCACTAAATACACTAAAATCACATAGTATAACATTCCTGTATCAAACCATTTCACATACATTTTGTCCCGAGTGCTTTGTCCGGCGCCCTGCCTGCATTTTTACTGTTCTTTCTGCCTGGAAACTGAGAAACGTCCATGGCGTCCAAAAAGCGTCCCTTTAGGTCAAAAGCGGTTTTAGACCGGCTAGAGAACAGCGATAGTAAATCAGAACCACTTGCAGAATTGAGTGATAATGATTCGTGGGGAAATTTGTCATCAGACACTGAAAACGATTCTGCGACTTTGCTCAGTGATGTGCGAACTTGGCGCTATATTTCACATTTCAGTGTTTTTGGTTTGATTATATTATTGAATTAAATTTATTATTATATTATTGGTTTTTTATGATTATTTATTATATTATAATTTATGATTTCGTGTTTCAAACTTTATCATCCCCGGGATGTTTACTAGACTCTTGTTCGGACAGATTTCACCGAGTTATTCCTAAGAATTACAGGCCTGCAATAAAAAAACAACATATTGCCATGCAAAAAAATGTACCGCTTTGAGCACAGAAATATGGACATAATCAGACCGCTAGGGAGGTTAAACAAATTATATGTGACTCCCAGTTATGGTGAACATATATGCGTTACTCCACCGTGCCGACTATATTGCGGTGTTTCCCATCACCGGGTAGGTGCACCATGCACTCACCTTCTTCCCTGATCTAACAGGTAGGTCATACATACTTAGGGATGAACCCAGATTCTACTTATCCACTGCCGATCCTTAGTAGCTACTTCATTAGTTCTGGCCCTTTAAGGGAACATTCTCTCGGATATCCAGTGGAATTAAGGTGTGTATGATCAAAGATAAAGGGAATAGATCATAGTGCAACCCCATAAAATATGAACACTTTATTCGAGTGAAAACTGCCCTCACAAAAGTAATAAGTAATGAATCGGAAGAATATCATAGCCATCAATCAAAATGGTTCCTCACATCACTCATGCCAGTTTGAGCATGACAGGAAGTGATATTACTAGGCTCCGCCCAAATGGTGCATCACAGGTCCGTGACTTCTTCAGGGTAAGGAGCCCTGTGACATTCCCCATCTTTAACCGCCTCCCGCCCGCCATATAGTAATATGACAGACACAAGGCGGTTCTCTCGTTCTGGGAGGACGTCATATCGGCATTTCTCTCCCCACGAGATGTCACGCTGACAGCTCGTGAGGAGAGGAGAGTCGGTAATCGGCATTCCTCGGAGGGGACATGTACACTGATTATCAGAGCAGTGATGATCTGTGTAGCCCCAGCAGCGCCACCTGTCAGTGTCCATCAGTGCCACCTGTCAGTGTCCATCATTGCCAACTGTCCAACTGTCAGTGCTCATCCATGCCACCTGCCAGTGCCCATCAGTGCCACATCAATGCCACATATCAGAGCCCATCTGAGCTGCCTTTCAGTGTCACCCATCAGTGCCAGTCAGTGCCACCTATCAGTGCTGCCAATCAGTGCCAGTCAGTGCTGCCTATCAGTGCCATATATGAGTGCTGCCTTTCAATGCCCATCAGTGCCTCCTACCAGTGCCTCCTCATCAGTGTCCATCAGTGCAGCCTATCAGTGCCCATTACTGCAGCCAGATTAGCGCACATCAGTGAAGGAGAAAAATCACTTATTTACAAAATTTTATAACAAAAACTAAGAAAAAACTTTTTTTTTTTTTAAATTTTAGTGGTTTTTGGTTTGTTTAAGAAAAAATAAAAAATCCCGAGGTGATTAAATACCACCAAAATAAAGCTCTATCTGTCACAAAAAAAATGATAAAAATTTAATACGGGTACAGTGTTGCATGACTGCGCAATTGTCATTCAAAGTGCAACAGCTCTGAAAGCTGGAAATTGGCCTGGGCAGGAAGGGGGTGTAAGGCTGGCCATACACTATACAATTTTCTTTAGAAAATTGCTTTAGATTTACCAAAAACCATATAATATGAGGTCAAACCTAAACAACACTTTCAATTATATCCAATTAGGCGGACCCTTGCACTACACAGTTGAAGGTAAATCTAAAGAAAATTGGGCAGAAACTGGACAGAAATTTGTATAGTTTATGGCCAGCCTTAGTGCCCTGTAGGCTAGTGGTTAAATAGGGTACACAGCCATTAGTGCGGTGCCAAAATGAGCAGCATTAGGGAGCCAATGAGGAGCCCATACTCCGGACATAAATGTTAATCACCCAGTGAGAGCTCACATGTGTACAATCAAATTAAAGGGCCAGTATTAAACTGATCCTCCGGACATGGGAATAGACATAAGTAGTAATATAAAAACGGCCCACATGGAAACTTATTGGGTCCCAGCACATTATAAAATGAAAATGAATTAAAACAATATTATCCCCATCAGCAGATGAGTTAAAATAGACATTGACCAATACCCACACCAGTGCATATATAACTAGCACCATCTAGTGGATAAAGAAAAGAAAGCTCCATAAGATTCCAATGGGAAAGAAACTGAATAATATCATTTATTATCATTTATCTTTATGTACAAAATACTTTCTACCTCTGTTTTCTGTAAATATATAGTTTTTCACTCCAGGTTTATATTCCGTTTTTTTCCCATTAGAATCTTATGGTGCTTTCTTTTCTTTATCCACTAGATGGCGCTAGTCATATATGCACTGGTGTGGATATTGGTCAATGTCTATTTAGATATTTTAACTCATCTGCTGATGGGGATAATAATGTTTTAATTCATTTTCATTTTATAATGTGCTGGGACCCAATAAGTTTCCATGTGGGCCATTTTATATTACTACTTATGTCTATTCCCATGTCTGGAGGATCGGATTAATACTGGCCCTTTAATTTGATTGTACACATGTGAACTCTCTGAGTGATTAACATTTATGTCCTTAGTATGGGCTCAGCATTGGCTCCCTAATGCTGCTCGTTTTGGCACCACACTATTGGCTGTGTACCCTATTTAAAGATGGGGAATGTCACAGGGCCCCTTTCCCTGAAGAAGTCCCGGACCTGTGATGCACCATGTTGAGCGGAGCCTAGTAATATCACTTCCTGTCATGCTCAAACTGGCACAAGAGATTAGAGGAACCATTTTTATTGATGGCTATGATATGCCTTTGATTCATTACTTTTGTGAGGACACTGTACTTCTAGAGTGACAGTATGTTAAAAAAAAACATAAATAATAATATAAAAAAAATAAAATTAAAATGTAAAAAAAAAAATGTTGAAAAATTCTAATTTTGATTTAGTTATAAACTAAGTTGGGTTTTTTTTTTTTTTTACTAAAAAGATAGTTGAATACATTTTCCCCAACATTTATGAAGAAAGATTATTTGCAAAATTGTATAAGAAAAACACTTTTTTTTCAAAATTTTTTGACTTTTTCATTTATATAGCAAAAAAATAAAAATCCCAGTGGTGAATAAATACCACCAAAATAAAGTTTTATCTGTCTCAAAAAAAATGCTAAAAAATTCATACGGGTACAGTGTTGCATGACCGCACAATTGTCATTCAAAGTGTGATAGTGCTGAAAACTGAAAATTGGCCTGGACAGGAAGGGGGTGAAAGTGTCCGGACCTGAAGTGGTTAAAGAAGCATAATACGTGGAAGGAACACGTCACGGATCAGCAATTTGGAGACACATTTTCCTGATAAAGCGTGCTTTTGGCCTGTTATAATTTATAGGTCAATGGTTGAGGTGAGCAGGGAGCGGGGCCACAAGTCAAGCACAGTGTTGATTATGGCTGGATGTTAATGCAACATATACTGGATTGGACGTTTATTATCTGTTACATTTTTTTGGACTGACACACAGCACACAGTTAACCCTTTGATCGCCCCAGATGTTAACCCCTTCCTGCCCAGTGCCATTAGTACAGTGTCAGTGCTTTTTATTAGCACTGATCACTATATTAGTGTCACTGGGGTGGCAGTTAATCAGTCTGGTGTATCCCCCCCGTGTCAGAATGCCTGCCGCAGTCCCGCAATAAGTCGCTGATCTCCGCCATTACTAGTGAAAAAAGATAAAAAAATTCCAGTATCTATACCGACATTTGTAGACGCTATAACTTTCACATAAACCAATTAATTTACATGTATTGGGATTTTTTTTTTTAGCAAAGACACGGAGCAGAATACATTTTGGCCTAAATTTGTAAAGAAATTTTATTTTTTTAATTTTTTTTACTGCATATGTTTTAGAGCAAAAAGTCAAGAATAGTTCTATTTGTGGGGAAAAAAAGGACATAAATTTAATTTATGTGCAGCGTTGCATGACCGCGCAACTGTCAGTTAATATAACGCAGCTCCGTATTGCAAAAAATGGCCTGTTCAGGAAGGGGGGATAAATCCTCTGGAGGGCAACTGTCATGGCACTGAAAATTGCCTGGTAATGAAGAGGTATATTGAGACTAGTACTAAAGTGGTAATGTGACGGGAGTGACTTTTGGGGGTGGGGGGACCGCTTGGTCAGCTCATGTCCCCCTCATTATGTTTAACCCACCCTGTGCCTGTTAAGGGGTACAGGGTGTAAATGTGAATGTCCCAGTCTTGCATATAGTGTGTGTTCCTTTGTCCTTGCCATGTGGTTGCCTATTGTGCTATGCCCTGTGCTACCCCCCATTGTTCTGTGTCTTGCCATGTGTTCCTGCATTGTCTACTGCCATGTGGTTATTCCTTTGTTCTAGGCCACTTGGCTGTCCATTGTTTGTTTGCCATGTGCTTCATCCCATTGTTCTGTGTCTTGGTTGGATGGGGCGGGCTGATGATGTGTTTCCTGTCCCTGGTTGTCTTTCCCCGCCCTCTGTATAAAACATGTTGTTTGTGTACAATAAAGAGAGTTGGCTTTCTGTTTTAAGAAGAGCTGGGTGCTGTCTATTTTCTGAGGGATTTCAGGGTGGGGTCCGTGGATGGTGTTCGGACAGCGGAAGCTGCGGGATAACGGAATATACCCAAGTGCGGTCGGGTACCGGTTCCGTTACAGGTAAGTTAGCAGGGAAACCAACACTTTCGGGAGTGTTGACCTCCTGGGTCCTCCACAGCTCCTACTTATGATGTGGAGATCAGCAGACAGAGCCTGTAAGAGCTATGTGGGATCCAGGAAATTGACACTCCTGGAAGTGTCGGTTTCCTGGAAGACGTCTCAGGATTGGAGTGGTGCTCGGTGGCACAGGCAGCAATTAAGGCGACTGTATACACTCTTCTTTTACAGGTACGGCTTGGTTTAAAATTGTTCGTACAGCGGCAGCATCACTATTAGGGTTTATGGGAAGAAAACGAAAAATATTTTTAACCACTCGCCAACCACCCGCCCACACTGTACTGCAAATGAGTGGTGCCTGTAGGCAAAGCAACGTACTGGTACGGTGTCACCTACTTCCAATTTTAGGGTAGGAGCTTGTCAGCAAGTCCTAGCCAATGATTCATGGCCGGGACCTGCTGATCGGGTGTGTGCAATCACAGCCCAGAGCTCTTATGTTGGTAAACAACACAGAGCTCTGAACCAAGGGAGCTGTCAGTTTCTCATGCCTGCTTCGTAGAGCCTGAGAGGTCAGCTAGTAAAAAAAGCACACGTAACACACAAATTTAACCCCTTCAGTGCCCTTAGATGTTAACCCCTTCCCACAGAGTGTCATTAGTACAGTGACAGTGTATGGAATTATCACTGACCATTGCATTAGTGTCAATGGCAGGGCCGGACTGACCATTTGGAAACTCGGGCACTGTCCGAGGGCCCAGGGTCAGTAGGGGGTCCCATGAGATGCCCCTGGTACCTTTTTCATGGTTTTTTTAGTTTGGAAAGGACACAGGGGCCTCATGATCCCCTATTGTCCGGAGGCCCCATGAGTTGTCAGTTTGCCCCTGGTAGGGGGCCCCATGAGATGCCCCTGGTACCTTTTTCATAGGCTTTTTTGAGTTTGGCAAGGACACAGGGGCCCCATGATCCCCTATTGCCCGGGGGCCCCATGAGTTGTCAGTCTGCCCCTGGTCACTGGTGATTTCAGTGTCAGTCAGTTACCCCCAGCGTCCGTTAGTGTCAGATTGCCAGCCGCAGTATCAAAAAGTATAAAAAAAAAATTAAGAAATCAAAATTGCAGTATCTATACCATAGTTTGTAGGCTCTATAACTTTCACACAAACCAATCAATATACACTTATTGGGATTTTTTTCGTTATCAAAAACGTAGCAGAATACATTTTGGCCAAAATTTATGAAGAAATTAGATTTTTTTCAATTTTTTTTATTGGATATGTTTTATAGCATAAAGTAAAAAATATTGTTTTTCTTTCCCCTCAAATTGTTCAGTCTTTTTTTGTTTATAGTGCAAAAAACAAAAAAGAAAGATTATATATTTGCAAAATTGTATAAGAAAAACACTTTTATTTCAAAATGTTTGGACTTTTTCATTTATATAGCAAAAAAATAAAAATCCCAGCGGTGATCAAATACCACCAAAACAAAGCTCTCTGTGTGTGAAAAAATATTTTATAAATTTCATTTGGGTACAGCGTTGCACGACAGCACAATTGTTAAAAAAAAAAAAAAAAAAAAAAAGTAATGAAGTGCCGAATAGCAAAAAAAGGGCCTGGTCATGAACATGAAGGGGGTAAAATCTTCCGGAGCTCAAGTGGTTAAGTATACATGTGCACCATCAAGTCAACAAACACCTTACCTTTATCCACATCAAAGGTGTAAGTATCAGAGAGATCTCGATCCAGGTCCAGGTCCAATTCGATTGGGTAATATAAACTCCTTTCAGGGTCTACTGTTTCCTGAAATGAACATCAGAACACCAATCACTTTACAAGCTGGGAGACTGCAGAGAACTGTACATAGCCTACAGAGAATCTATAAATCTGTAATATTCAGGAAGAGAAATATAGTACACTGTGTGAATGTTATTTTTAAGTCACTTTCAGGGCCTGTTAACCCCCCTGGCGGTATTCCTGAGTGTAGCTCGGGGTAAAGTTTCAGTACCACAAGCGGTAACCCCGAGCTACACTCAGGAATACACTGCAGCGCTGCTCCGGGATTTCTTCTTCACTTACCTTGTCCTGCGCTCCCGCGATGTCCCTCCTGCAGTGTCCCCTGTAATGTCCTCCGGCCGATGCCGGCATCTGTCTTCCGGGTTCCGTTCCCTGCGACGTCGGGACGTACGGGGACAGAACTGGCAGGAAATTTGAAATTTGACATTCACTAAATACACTAAAATCACATAGTATAACATTACTGTATCAAACCATTTCACATACATTTTGTCCCGAGTGCTTTGTCCTGCGCCCTGCCTGCATTTTTACTGTTCTTTCTGCCTGGAAACTGAGAAACGTCCATGGCGTCCAAAAAGCGTCCCTTTAGGTCAAAAGCGGTTTTAGACCGGCTAGAGAACAGCGATAGTAAATCAGAACCACTTGCAGAATTGAGTGATAATGATTGGTTGGGTAAATTCGTCATCAGACACTGAAAACAATTTTGCGACTTTGCTCAGTGATGTGCGAACTTGGCGCTATATTTCAAATTTCAGTGTTTTTGGTTTGATTATATTATTGAATTAAATTTATTATTATAATATTATTTTTTACGATTATTTATTAAATTATAATTTATGATTTCGTGTTTCAAATTTTATCATACCCGGGATGTTTACTAGACTCTTGTTCAGACAGATTTCAGTGAGTTATTCCTAAGAATTACAGGCCTACAATAAACAAAAAACATATTTCCATGCAAAAAAATGTACCGCTTTGAGCACAGAAATATGGACATAATCAGACCGCTAGGTAGGCTACAGGCTACATCCACCTTTATTAGCATGTTCCATGTCATGCCCATATCTGAAATGTAACATAAACCACAATCCCAATCTGCAGCCCCTCAAACCACCTTACCCTTACAGCAGTCAGGGGTGTGTCTTCCTGACGGCTCCTGTCAAATGTATTATTGGTGTGGCTCCGCCCATACGGCTGCATCATTCATTTACTGTGAATGAAAAACAAAACACGAGTCCCATCTACCACTATGGCAGAGAGACTTGTAGCTCTCAATGGAGCACAAGTGCGGTGATGTCACTGTAGTCCATTGGTACTTCCTCCAGCCCTGTAACCAAAGGTCCATCCCTTGGTACAGACCAGCAGCTTTGGGAACAGTCTGCAGGAACTAGAGCATTGCACCCGCTATCCACTCATTGGAGTTGCAAAGCTTTCCAGGCTCCAATAAAATAAATAAATTAATTGATTAATTAAAACATAAATTAAAATAAAATTAATCAATTCATTCATTAAATGCACATTTTTATTAAATGAATACACAATCAGTTTTTTCTTTCTTTCTTTTTTTGCAAAAAAGGAGATCATTATGAATGGGCTGCCAATGCTTCACAATGCACAAAGAATGCATGCCCCTTGTGTCACGATGCACTGTATGCTCGTCGTGTCCTACTGCACAGTATGTTGTGGTCAGGGGTGTATTTAATGTTTTGTTCTGCCCTAGGCAACACAAATATCACCGCCCCCCCCAATGCACCAACGTTTGCTGGGCGGAACTTAGTGGTCGGTGAGACGGTGTCAGTTAGTGGTATGAGTGGTGTGAAGGTGTCAGTTAGTGGTATGAGTGGTGTGAAGGTGTCAGTTAGTGGTATGAGTGGTGTGAAGGTGTCAGTTAGTGGTATGAGTGGTGTGAAGGTGTCAGTTAGTGGTATGAACGAGCAGAAGGTGTCAGTTAGTGGTATGAGCGAGCAGAAGGTGTCAGTTAGTGGTATGAGCGAGCAGAAGGTGTCAGTTAGTGGTATGAGCGGCGAGACGGTGTCAGTTAGTGGTATGAGTGGTGTGAAGGTGTCAGTTAGTGGTATGAGTGGTGTGAAGGTGTCAGTTAGTGTTATGAGCGGCAAGATGGTGTCAGTTAGTGGTATGAGTGGTGTGAAGGTGTCAGTTAGTGGTATGAGTCAGTCACCTGGCAGTCTCTGTCAGCTCTCCGCCCCCCCCCCACAATAGTATACATGGTATACAGAGTAGCAGGATGGAGATCACTCACCAGGCCTGGTGGAGGGGTGGAGACCGAGGGGGGGAGCCATATACTGCCAGTACGTATCCTCCTCACAGCCGCATTTCCCTTCCCTCTCTGTGACAGAGATCCCTGCCTCAGCTGGACACTGCCGTCCTCCAGGGATCATCACTCAGCCCTGGCTCCTCACCCCCATCCACTGCGGGGAGCTCCGACCATCAGAGCAGCCTACAGCCTGGCCAGGCGCACTGCATGCTGGGAGTTGTAGTCCTTCCCCCGCACACCCTGCCGGGATTGTAGTTCGCTCTTGTGGAGGTGGCAGGTCGGAGGCGGGGGAAGGACTACAACTCCCAGCATGCAGTGCGCCCGGCCAGGCTGTAGGCTGCACTGAGGGTCGGAGCTCCCCGCAGTGGATGGTGGTGGGGAGCCAGGACTGAGAGATGATCCAGGAGGACGGCAGTGTCCAGGGGAGGCCTGATACTCCTATTCCTCACTGCATTCTTCTGTTTTAGTGACATCACGGGCGTCCCTTCTTCCAAGGCGCGGTGCCGCCCTAGGCAAAAGCCTTGTTTGCCTCGTGGCAAATACGCCATTGGTTGTGGTGCGCTTTGCCGTACAGTGTGTTGGGGTATCATTTACAATGAATGGCACCTCAACACACAAAGCAGGTGCATTGGCATGCACTGTGGCAAAGCATGTTTTAGCATGTGAATGGGTCCTAATGGAAATTTGCAGTGGGAGAAGCACAGAAGCTTTCATTGTTGACCTGCTCAAGGAAATCCCAGTAGCCCTTTCTGAGTCATTGACTCTGCACAAGCGTGCTGTAAGTAAACTCTCTGGTAAATATTTGCATGCTAGCTCCAGGTCAATCACTCAGAAAATACTAGGGATGCACCAAAATGTCGGTGGCCAAAACGTTTCAGCCGAAAACACCCCTTTCGGTTGTCGGCCGAAATGAAAAAAAGCACCAATACAGGTGCCAAATAAACCCCGCCCCTCGCTGCCCGTCTGCCGCTTGGTAGTTCAGCCTTACCTGAGAAACCATCGATCCCGGCGCTGGGCATAGAGATGAGAGAAGGAAAGATGGCCACCACACATCTCTATGCCCTTGGGGGACCGGAGCGATGTCACTTCAGGTTCCAGCCATTTTTTTTTTTAACCCCTTGACGCCGGATCGTCCCGGTGTGAAGAGGAGTTCCTGCGCCGGGAGGTGGGCAGGACGGGGCGGGGCTTAGTGTCATGTGGCCGCCGTCACGTCACGGCTGGTCACATGATCATAGAAAATACTGCAGCCAGTGAATCAGCATGACAGCCATGGAACTAGCATTTTCAAGACAAGAGTTTAGCAGCGTATTGTTTACACACAACTACTCCTTAAGTGCTCATCCAGCCCAAGTATTGAAGTCTAGTAGTGCAAACGGCACAGATCAGAGTTAGTAAAGCCCTCCAGATTACAGAAACTTTAAAATCAGCATGCTGGAACTTGTAGTTCTGCAGAAACTGGAGTGCCTACAGCTGACATAAAACAGAAGTACTCGCTCACCTCCCATTTATTAGCATTGGGCTCAGCACGTAAGATGTAATAATATGTGCAGGTCTTCTTCAGCCATAAAGTAAATGGACCTTCAACCAGGACAGGGTAATTGCGATCATGGTTCTCTAGAAGCTCCTTCTGTTCCGGTGACTGGATACCTGTAAGAAGGTCACAAATCGCAATGAAAACTTTCTTGGCATTTTACTCTCCCTTCCACAAGGTGACATCAGCACACAGACCTGTTTGTTAGAGGTCTGTAAACCTGGCCATAGACCGAAAAGGGCAGCCAGACCTGCATATATAGTATGTTCCGACACTGACATCCATGCAGGCGAGCACACCTTTTGAAAAGTACCTGTACCATGGTCGGATCTAGGGGGGTGCTGTGGTGGGCTGTGCCCCCCCAGGCTGGGTGCCCTCTCCTGCTATGTACTTTGTGCCGTGCCATGTACTTTGAGCTTTATTTATTTATTTATTTAAGGTACTTATATAGCGCCGTCAATTTACACAGCGCTTTACATATATATTGTACATTCACATCAGTCCCTAACCCTCAAGGGGTGTACAATCTAAGGTCCCTAACTCACATTCATATACAAGGGCCAATTTATTAAGGATCCAATTAACCTACCAGCATGTCTTTGGAGTGTGGGAGGAAACTGGAGTACCCGGAGGAAATCCACGCAGGCAGAGGGAGAACATGCAAACTGCAGGCAAAAGATGCCGGGGCTGGGATTCAAACCAACGACCCTAGTACTGCCAGGCGGAGGTGCTAACCATTTAGCAATTGTGCTGCCCACTTCCCCCCCATCCCTGCAATCATGGCCGGCTGCATCTAAAGTAATCAGTCCAGACAGGAGCGGCAGAGAGGAGAGAGCGGGGAGGAGATGTGAGCTCTCTGTGATCTCCCCCTCCTGTCATGACAGCGATCCTCCGTACAGCAGGTTATATAGGATCTCTATTACATCTGACGGTACGCAGCTTCATTAGCTGCCCCCATCCACATTTCCAAGAGTTGAGCACTCTTTGCAGGAGATGGGGGCAGGTAATGAAGCTGCGTACCATCAGATATAATAGAGATCCTATATAACCTGCTGTACGGAGGATCGCTGTTATGACAGGAGGGGAGATCACAGAGAGCCTGCATCCCCTCACTACTCATGTTGTTCCCTCATGTAAGATTGGAAGGAGGGGCAGCTCGTGGAGGAGGGGTGGGGGGGGCTATTTGTGCTGGGAAGGGTAATTAGGGGAGGGGGGGGTTGTGTTAGGAGGCAGGATTGGAGAAGATTTGTGCTAGGAGGGGGGAATTGGTGGTGATATGTGCTACTAAGGTGATTTGGGTATGCAGGGATTTGCGCTGGGAAGGGTAATTTGTAGGCCGTTGTGCTAGGAGGAGTAAATATTGGGGAGAGGGGGAAGAATTTGTACTAGTAGGAGGGATTTGGGGGGAGGATTTGTACTAGTAGGAGGTATTTGGGGGGAGGATTTGTACTAGTAGGAGGTATTTGGGGGGAGGATTTGTACTAGTAGGAGGGATTTGGGGGGAGGATTTGTACTAGTAGGAGGTATTTGGGGGGAGGATTTGTATTCTGGGGAATATTTGCGCTAGGAGGGGGGATTTAGGAGTATTTGTACTAGGAGGGGAGATTTGAGGAGAAGAGATTTGAGGAGAGGATTTACGCTAGGAGCAGGGATTTGAGGGAGAGGGTTTGTGCTAGAAATGGGGGGAATTTGTATTAGGAGGGGTGATTTTAGGAGAGAATTTGTACTAGGAGGGGAATTTGGGGAGAGGATTTATGCTAGGAGTGGGGATTTGGAGAGAGGATTTGTGCTAGGAGGGGGGATGGGTGGGACTTTTAGGATTTTTACTAGAAGGGGGAATATGGTAAAGGATTTAAGCTAGGAGTGGGGATTTGTATTGGGAGTGGGGTGGGGGGGGGGGGGGGGGGGGGAGAGAATTAGTACTAGGAGTGGGGATTTGAAGGGAAAATTAATACTAGGAGGGGGGATTTAGCGGAAAGGGTTTGTACTAGGAGTGGGGATTTGTACTGGGGGGATTGGGGAGAGAATTATTACTAGAAGTGGGGATTTGGGGGAAAGGTTTTGTACAAGGAGGGGGGATTTGAGGGGAGAATTAGTACTAGGAGGGGGGATTTGAAGGGAGAATTAATACTAGGAGGGGGGATTTGGGGGAGAGGGTTTGTACTAGGAGTGGGAATTTGTACTGGGGGGGATTGGGGAGAGAATTATTACTAGGAGTGGGGATTTGGGGGAGAGGGCTTGTACAACGAGGGGGGATTTGAGGGGAGAATTATTACTAGGAGGGAGGGTTTGTACAAGGAAGAGGGGGATTTGAGGGGAGAATTAGTAATAGGAGGGAGGATTTGGGGGAGAGGGTTTGTACAAGGAGGGGGGATTTGGAAGGAAAGAGGATGTATGCTAGGAGGGATTATTTTTGAGGCATGGAAGATTTGTTAGGGATTGGGGGAATTTGAGCTGGAAGGTTGTATGTGGGGGCAAAGATTTGTGCTGGAAGGGGGGTTTGAAATGTGAGGATGGAGAATGTTTTCATTTTTTGTTTGGGTAGAAATCGGGCTTCCTAGAAGGAATCTATGCTTATGAGGTGACCATGTTGGTTAGTGCTGTTTTTTGTTTTTTTTTTGGGGGGGGGGTGCGATTTGTCACCCTCACCTTGAGCGCCGGATGACCTTGTCCCGGCTCTGTCCGCACTGCACACAAGGCACTCAACAGATCTTTTCCTCCCTACATAACACATAGCTGAGATCAGATTCCTCACAGCATCAATCTGCATAATGTGTAGCTAGCTGCAATTGCTGTTCTGACCTGTGAAATTCCCTGATTGGCTTGGCAGGTGCAGTAGCCAGCTACACACTGTGTGGAGAGATACTGATCTCAGCTATGTGCTGTGTGGGGAGGAGGAGATCTCTTACATGCCCTGCCAAAAGTGCCCAGGTTTTCAACTCTGCTGACTCCTGTACCCTGCTCTGCTAACCCCTGTCCTCTGCACTGCTGACCCCTGTCCTCTGCCATGCTAACCGCTATACACTGCCCTACATACTGCCGACCCCCTGTACACTGCCCTACATACTGCCGACCCCCTGTACACTGCCCTACATACTGCCGACCCCCTGTACACTGCCCTACATACTGCCGACCCCCTGTACACTGCCCTACATACTGCCGACCCCCTGTACACTGCCCTACATACTGCCGACCCCCTGTACACTGCTCTACTGAGTTTTATACACTGCCCTGCTGACCTTGCATCCCCTGCCCCCCTGACATTTTTACTGCACCCCCAAATCAGACAGGCAAGATCTGGCCCTGACTTGTACTGGGGAAGTATGATAGCTGCCATTGCTAACCTATGAAGATACATATTCCCTGGCTCTGTCATGCTCATCCACCAGCTTATTAGTGAGGATATCAATGTAAAGATATAAATGAAGGCAGTGTGACCATACTATCTGATATGATCACAATCTCAAATAAGGTCCCTTAACTTGCTGTTCTATATGGCTCTGTATTGTTTTCCAAGGACCAGTGGAGCTCTCAGCAAACATATTCACAGGAAGTCTTCCAGCACAAGACATGAAAAGGGGGCAGAGCCAGGCAGTCAGGGCCAGGAAATCTGCTCCCACCTTTGACTAAGATCACATGCAGAAATAAGAGCAAGACCCAGAGTGAGACCAGGGCAGATGTTTCTGCAGAACAGGTAAGAATACCACCAGGAGCTTTTATCATCTGTGTATGGTGCATGGCCGCGGATCAGGACAGAGAAAGGGGTCCATACAGAGCCATTAACTATTAATTCTTTACCTCTCTATATGTAATCTCCCCCGCCTCTCTATATATAATCTCCTCCACCTCTCTATATATAATCTCCCCCGCCTCTCTATATATAATCTCCCCCATTTGTTACTATTGATATACGTTAATCTCCCCCATTACCTCTCTCTATATAATCTTCCCCACCTCTCTATATGTAACCTCCCCCACCTCTCTATATGTAACCTCCCCCACCTCTCTATATGTAACCTCCCCCACCTCTCTATATGTAACCTCCCCCACCTCTCTATATGTAACCTCCCCCACCTCTCTATATGTAACCTCCCCCACCTCTCTATATATAATCTCCCCCACCTCTCTATATATAATCTCCCCCACCTCTCTATATGTAATCTCCCCCACCTCTCTATATGTAATCTCCCCCACCTCTCTCTCTCTCTCTCTCTATATATATATATATATATATATATATATATAATCTCCCCCCCCCCTCTCTCTCTCTAATCTCCCCCCCCCCTCTCTCTCTCTAATCTCCCCCACCTCTCTCTCTCTCTATATATAATCTCCCCACCCCCCCTCTCTCTCTCTAATCTCCCCCACCTCTCTCTCTCTCTCTCTCTCTCTCTCTCTCTCTCTATATATATAATCTCCCCCACCTCTCTCTCTCTCTATATATATATAATCTCCCCCACCTCTCTCTATATATATAATCTCCCCCACCTCTTTCTATATATAATCTCCCCCATTACTTCTCTATATAATCTCCCCCACCTCTCTCTCTATATATAATCTCCCCCACTACCTCTCTCTAAATCTAATCTCCCCCACCTCTCTATATATAATCTCCCCCATTACTTCTCTATATAATCTCCCCCACCTCTCTCTATATAATCTCTCCCACCTATCTATAATCTTCCCAACTCTGTATTTAAACTAATCTCCCTACCTCTATATCTAATCTCTCCAAATCTGTCTGATCTTCCCTCCCTATTTTGCTAATCTCTCCTCTAAATGAACTCTCCATCTCTCGGTCTACTCTATCTCAATATCTCGTCTTTTCACCTCTCTAATTTCTCCCATCCCTTGCTCTTTAACCATTTGCCAACCGCGCTATAGCTGCATGACGGCTACAGCGCGGTTGTCCAGTTCTGGGAGGGCGTCATATGACGTCTTCCCAGAACGTGCCCTCCTGTGCACCCCCAGCGGTGTGCCCCCGACAATCTCCATGATTGCTGTGTCCTACGGACACAGTTGATCACGTGATGCTGTAAAAGGCCAATCACAGTGGCCTTTTACCACGTAATCAGCTGTGTCCAATGACATAGCAGATCACTGGGTAAATGCAGTTGCTGGTTATCGGCTGCACTTTCCTCACGCTGTGAAAGTACTGCCAATAACTGGCAATTGTTAGAGAACAGATCACCACTGATCATCAGGGCACTGATGATCAGTGCCCAGCAGTGTCAACCACCAAAGCCACCCACAAGTGCCACCCACCCGTGCCCATCAGTGCCTAGCAGTGCTGCCAACCTGTGCCCAGAACTGCCACACATCAGTTTCCAGCAGTGCCACTCTTTAGAGTGCCTATCGGTGCCGCCTATCAGTGCTCATCATTGCTGCATCATCAGTGCCAGCTGATCAGCGCTGCCTATCCGTGCCCATCAATGCTGCCTTTCAGTGCAGCCTCATCAACGCACATCAATTGTTTGCTCTTTTTTTTTTTTTTTATAGCTTAAAATATACAAACCCCAGTGGCAATTAAATACCACCTAAAGAAAGCTCTATTTGTGTGAAAAAAAAGGATAAAAATTTCATATGGGTACAATGTTGCATGACTGCGCAATTATCATTCATAGTGTGACAGCGCTGAAAGATAAAAATTGGCCTGGGCAGGAAGGAGGTATAAGTGTAAGGTAGGCAATTGGTTAACCTGTCCATCCATCCAGACAGAGAACAGTGTATTCCAGTATTCATTAACATGGGTTTACGAAACACAGGTACGTACCCACAAGATGCGTGTGCTCTTTAACTGTCCCATCGTCACACTGTTCTGTTGATGGCAGCTGTAAGGACATCATAAACCAAGATCAATATACATATACAAGAAATATGCTGAACATCTGCAAACAAAACCACACACGTTCCATGGTCATAAGAAACATTGCAGACTGCCCATTTTCATGACAGCTCAAAGCTGGTCGTGCTGTTGATATGATTGGTTGAATCCTAATAGCTGTATCAACAAATGCTGGCACACCAACAGACAGAATATACATTTCAGCCAGTGAGCAGGACATTACCAAAATTCATTTCAAGGATTACTATTATTATTATACAGTATTTATATAGCGCCAACAGTTTGCTCAGCACTGTACATTATAGTGGGAGACAATACAGCAACAATACAGTACAATACACGAGGGGTTCGAGGGCCCTGCTCCTTGGAGCTTACAATCTAGGAGGGAGGGGATAGTTGTGCAGGAGGAAGTAGCTGTGGGGGATGGAGTGGTAGGAAGAGTGGAGGAGTTTAGCAATTAGGTGAGCGCAGGGTAGGCTTCTCTAAAGAGATGGGTTTTCAGGGTGCGCCTAAAGGTGAGCAGGGTAGGTGACAGTCTGATGGATTGGGGTAGTGAGTCCCAGAGGATGGAGGAAGCCCTGGAGAAGTCCTGGAGATGGGCATGGGAGGAGGAGACCAGGGAACTGGAGAGTAGGACGTCTTGTGAAGAGCGGAGAGTGCGTTTTGGGTGGTATTTGATACCAGATGAGTGATGTAGTTTGGGGCAATATTATGAACAGCTTTGTACGTCAATGTTAATATTTTGAATTTTATGCGTTTGCCAATCCCTCCACTGGCTTCCGATTGCCTGAGGGGGGTGGCGGATACGGAGCGGTTGGTAAGGTGGATGAGTCTGGCCGCAGAATTCAGGATAGACTGAAGCGGGGATAGCCTGTGTTGGGGTAAGCCGGTGAGGAAGGAGTTGCAGTAGTCAAGTCGTGATGTGATATGATAAGGATTAAATGTTAGTTGTAACGAAACCGGCCCAGTCTGCACTTGGGTACTTCCGTTAGGATACCGCTTCCCTGTCCAAACACCGACCACAGACACCACACAAGACTAGATGACATCAGTCTTGAAGTAAACTAGGAATTAGACTACTTTATTTTAACACAGATACAAGATATATAAATTCAATGGAACAACCCCCCTTCCCTGCATAATGACACAGGGTGGGGCAATCTACCTTTAGTAACAAGAGACAGAACCAACAGACAGTCCCATCAGGAGGGAGGGCTGCTGGAAACACCCCCCACCAAGCCAATACACAAATACATACATCCCATAATTGTTTGCTCCCAAGCAAGATACACAATAGAACAATGGGATGCAACCACATGGCATTAAACAATAAACAACCCCCCACCTCAATATTAGGACACATCACCCTGTACCCCTAACAGGCACAGGGTGACTTACACATAATGGGGATATGGGAAGCTGAGACAGGGGTCTCCTCACCTCTCCAAAGTGAGCTGGGTTGCATGGGCCCCCCACCCAAAGTGACTCCCGTCACATTAGTTATATCCAGTGCAACTTAAAATAAGATGGGAAATATTTCTGTGAACAGAAGATCTTGTATGTACGTACGATTCGTGTAGAGTGCAGCCACCAGATGCCCTTGCACAGAACATTAGTTATCAGGTCTATGAGGGATGTACACAGGCAGAAATGCTGGAAAGGAACTACAAGAAGAAGAGTGGCGGATGGCGGCTCTGGAAATAAGCTCCCCTCACCTGGTACACTGTGATTTTGGCGCACTTGTCGGCTGCTATGCGTTCCAGGCAATGTTTTGACATAGAGACGGGGTCGGCCTCAATACCAGCTGGAACTGGGTAAGGGTTGGTGTGCTTGAACCGAGGGAACCAGTACATTATCCTCCGGTACTTCTTCACAGGATGGCTAAGTTTCCCAAATATTTGTATTAGCAGGAAACTGGTGTTCTTGTCAGGGGTAACGCCTAGAGGAAGAGAGAGCTTGGTAAGCCAGATGAAATGTCCCATGAAATGAAATGCATGTCACATAGCTCCTCCTTGTCTGTGTCATCCTGTGTGGGAAGGACAACCTACATGTTATCTCCCCTTACACCATAGGGTGACACAGGAGGAGCTAACTCCATGTCACAGTTCCTCCTGGGTGATGTCACCATGTCAGACTCCATATCATATAGCAACTCCTTTCTTTGTCACCCTATGGTGGGAGTGACAAACCCAACATCAGATCGCTACCACTGTCTGTGTCACCCTATGGTGGGAGTGACAAACCCAACATCAGATCGCTACCACTGTCTGTGTCACCCTATGGTGGGAGTGACAAACCCAACATCAGATCGCTACCACTGTCTGTGTCACCCTATGGTGGGAGTGACAAACCCAACATCAGATCGCTACCACTGTCTGTGTCACCCTATGGTGGGAGTGACAGACCCAACATCAGATCGCTACCACTGTCTGTGTCACCCTATGGTGGGAGGGACAACTCCATATCATACAGCTCCTTCTGTCTGTGTCACCCTGTGGTGGAAGGGACAGACAGCATGTCACATAACTCCTCCTGGGTGGTGTCACCCTGTGGTGGGTGGTACATACTCCGTTCTGCATAACTCCATATCATGTAACTTCTACTGTCTGTGCCACACTGTGGTGGGAAGGACAACCTGCATGTTATCTCCCCTTCCACAACAGGGTGACACAGACAGGAGGTGCTAACTCCATGTCACAGTTCCTCCTGGGTGAGGTCACCATGTCAGACTCCATATCATATAGCAACTCCTCTCTGTGTCACCCTATGGTGGGAGTGACAGACCGAACATAAGATAGCTACCACTGTCTGTGTCACCCTATGGTGGGAGGGACAACTCCATATCATACAGCCCCTCCTGTCTGTGTAACCTTCTGGTGGAAGGAGCAGACAGCATGTTACATAACTCCTCCTGGGTGGTGTCACCCTGTGGTGGGAGGGACAGGCCCCTGTCCGTGTCACCCTGTGATGGGAGGGACAGGCCCCTGTCCGTGTCACCCTGTGATGGGAGGGACAGGCCCCTGTCCGTGTCACCCTGTGATGGGAGGGACAGGCCCCTGTCCGTGTCACCCTGTGATGGGAGGGACAGGCCCCTGTCCGTGTCACCCTGTGATGGGAGGGACAGGCCCCTGTCCGTGTCACCCTGTGATGGGAGGGACAGGCCCGTCTGTGTCACCCTGTGATGGGAGGGACAGGCCCCTGTCCGTGTCGCCCTGTGATGGGAGGGACAGGCCCCTGTCCGTGTCGCCCTGTGATGGGAGGGACAGGCCCCTGTCCGTGTCGCCCTGTGATGGGAGGGACAGGCCCCTGTCTGTGTCGCCCTGTGATGGGAGGGACAGGCCCCTGTCTGTGTCGCCCTGTGATGGGAGGGACAGGCCCCTGTCTGTGTCGCCCTGTGATGGGAGGGACAGGCCCGTCTGTGTCACCCTGTGATGGGAGGGACAGGACTCTGTCTGTGTCACCCTGTGATGGGAGGGACAGGACTCTGTCTGTGTCACCCTGTGATGGGAGGGACAGGCCCATGTCCGTGTCACCCTGTGATGGGAGGGACAGGCCCATGTCCGTGTCACCCTGTGATGGGAGGGACAGGCCCCTGTCCGTGTCACCCTGTGATGGGAGGGACAGGCCCATGTCCGTGTCACCCTGTGATGGGAGGGACAGGCCCATGTCTGTGTCACCCTGTGATGGGAGGACAGGCCCCTGTCCGTGTCACCCTGTGATGGGAGGGACAGGCCCATGTCCGTGTCACCCTGTGATGGGAGGGACAGGCCCATGTCTGTGTCACCCTGTGATGGGAGGACAGGCCCATGTCTGTGTCACCCTGTGATGGGAGGGACAGGCCCCTGTCTTTGTCACTCTGGGCATCATAATGAAAACTGTGAACACAACATTTTACCGTATGTCTCCATCTGTTCCAACAACTTGACGGCGCACTCTTGCTGCCGGGGATAATGGTTGAACATTGTTTGGATGACGTTTCGGGGAACAAAAATCTCTTTGGGGAACACATCAAGGATTTTGTTGTAAACCTGCAGATCTTTCTCCAGTCCAAATTCAGGCATCCATTTAAGAGCCGCCTCAATCATCTCTACATGTCCTCTCCTCCGGACATCCCGGCCACAAAACAAATCCAGCACTTGCACAAACGAGGCCTTGTCCCTCTGTTGTTTGGAAAACTGCTCCTCAAAAGGTGTTAGTGCTTTAGGTGTATCATCCTCTTTAGGCGGGGCAGGTGTGGATGATGAGTGGACCATACGCAAAAGTTTTACCTGCAGGATGTGATACAGAACACATTTATTTATTTCTGCTCTACAGCATTTTTAATGTTGCACAATATTTGCACAACGGTTTATCAAATCCATATTTTAGGGGAAAAAAATACAGTTAAATGAACTTTATTGCATACAAAACACAATTTAATCCCCATTTTTGTACAAAGTAATATATGAGGTAGTGTAGAATAAATAACACCAAAACTGCTTGTGCCCGTACGGCTTATCAATTTAGAGCATTATTATTATTATTATACAGGATTTATATGGCGCCAACAGTTTACTCAGCACTTTACAACACGAGGGCAGACAGTACAATTACAATACAATTGAATACAGTAGGAAGCAGAGGGCCCTGCCCATTACAGCTTACAATCTAAGAGCAAACCATAAATGGCCTTAGAATTACCGCCCTCGCTCCAATTTTTGTCAGTTTGAATTTGCAACATGCACAGCGCCATGGTTCTGCTTTTATTATTAGATTTGTAATTTTGTTAGCCTTTTTTTATTTACTTAAATTGCTATCATTAGGGGGCTAAGAATCCCTGTATCTGATAGCACTGGGTAGGTGACAGGTCCTCTTTATGGAGATATCAGGGGTCAGTTTTTTGTCAGTTTGAATTTGCGACATGCACAGCGCCATGGTTCTGCTTTTATTTTTATTAGATTTGTAATTTTGTTAGACTTTTTTTTTCATTTACTTATATTGCTATCATTAGGGGGCTAAGAATCCCCGTATTTGATTGCACTGGGTAGGTGACAGGTCCTCTTTATGGAGATATCAGGGGTCTCTGAGTCCCCTAATGTCTCTTCTGACCTCCACAGCAGCTAATCAAGCACAGATCGTACTTGATTAGCTTCTTCCCAAGCCACAGCAGCTGAGGAATGTCATCTCTAAAGCCAGAAACGCTCATCATCATTAACCGTCACCCAGACTCCTGTGGAAAAACAAATAAACAGGAAGGACTATCCTCTGCTTTAAGTCCCAGCGTTCAATGCACCCGAGGAAACTCATCCCTGGCAACTCCCCCTCTGTTTGCCCCGCCCACCTGTTTTTTTTACCATTTATTTATTTCAGGTACTTATATAGTGCCGTCAATTTACGCAGCACTTTACATATATATTGTACATTCCCATCAGTCCCTAACCCTCAAGGGGTGTACAATCTAAGGTCCCTAACTCACATTCATACATACACATACTAGGGACAACATGCAAACTCCATGCAGGAGGCACCATGGTCGGGAATCGAACCCATGACCCATTTACTGCAAGGCAGACGTGCTAACCACTAAGCCACTGTGCCGCCCTGGGTTACTTTTACAAGTAATCATTTAACCACTTCAAGTCCGGACACATTCACCACCATTCCTGTCCAGGCCAATTTTCAGCTTTCAGCGCTATCACATTTGAATGACAATTGCACGGTCATGCAACACTGTACCCATATGAATTTTTTAGCTATTTTTTGAGACAGATAAAACTTTATTTTGGTGGTATTTATTCACCACTGGGATTTTTATTTTTTTGCTATATAAATGTAAAAGTCCAAACATTTTGAAAAAAAAGTGTTTTTCTTATACAATTTTGCAAAGAATCTTTCTTTATAAATCTTGGCCAAAATGTATTCAGCTATGTTTTTAGTAAAAAAACCCACATTAGTTTACAACCAAAAATAATTATTTACAATTTTTTTTTTTTATTTCATTTTTTATATTATTATTTATGGTGTTTTTTTTAACACAATGTTTTTTTTTTTCATTTTAATGCAAAAAAAATATTATATAACCCAATTTTTTTTTTTTAAATATAAAAGATGATGTTACACTGAGTAAATAGATACCAAACATGTCAGGCTTTAAAATTGCCCACACCCATGCAACAGTAACAAACGACAAAAATGTGACTATCCTTAGGCAACGCTTTAAAAGCCTTTCCAGGTTACCCCTTTAGATGTAAAGAAGAGGTCTGGTGCTAGAATTACTGCCCATGATCTGAAGTTCACAGTGAAACCTCACGTGTGGGATGATCGCTGTTTGTGTGCATACGGCACCAACGCTTGCGTTTACCTTTGCGTGCAAGCACGGGGGGGGGGGTCGGAGTACTTTCATTTTTCTCTTTTTTTAAGTATTATTTATTTATTTTTATTTGTACACTGTCACTATTTTTTTTTTAATAAATTTTATTGCTGTCACAAGGAAAGTAAACATCCCTTGTGACAGCAATAGGCAGTGACAGGTACTCTTTATGGAGAGTTGGGGGGTCTATTAGACCCAATATCCCTCCTCTGCCCTTAAAAGCATCTGATCACATCAAGATTAGTGTGATCAAATGCTTTCCATTTTTAAAAATGGCGCCGTTTACATCCGGGGAAACCGGAAGTGATGTATGCTCATCACTTCCTGTCTCCTATATCAGAGGTGGACAGCGCAGTTCTGTTCTTTGTCCACCTCTACAATCAGATGAGGGAGGGAGGGGGTCGATTGAGTGTCTAGGTGGGACGGGACAGCCTGCAGAAGGTGGAGTTGGGGGAGGTGTCCCTTCCTGCTGCTTGTAACAGCAATCCAGCGGCTAGTTAGACGCTTGGATTGCTTTTACAAGAGAGCCGACCATTAGCTCTAAGCCCTACTGCTTGCATGAAGTAGGGTTAAATGTAAAAAAAATAAAAATCCTCTTGTCCGATGCCTGTCATTGCATGTCCCGGGCGTCAGGCGAAGGGAATTGCACATCTCTGCTGAGATCCATGAATTGGAACAGTGATGGATTCTATTTAAAATTGGTTTGGTAGATGAGCCATAGAAATATTTCTTCATTTTCCCCATGAATATTTATTATAGAAGTCCGCTCACCTGTGGTTTGCACGGTTCTACCCCAGACAGCCATCTTGCCGAAGCACGCAGGTTCTGAGCCAACACCAACCAACGTAAAGTCCTCATGATCACAAGTCTCTGCACTACAAGGAAATATTTATTTATTTTTATTAATTTCAGGTACTTATATAGTGCCGTCAATTTACGTAGCGCTTTACATATATATTGTACATTCACATCAGTGCCTAACCCTCAAGGGGCGTACAATCTAAGGTCCCTAACTTACATTCATACATACACATACTAGGGCCAATTTAGACAGGAGACAATTAACCTACCAGCATGTCTTTGGAGTGTGGGAGGAAACCGGAGTACCCGGAGGAAACCCACACAGGCACAGGGAGAACATGCAAACTCCAGGCAGGTGGTACCGTGGTTGGGATTCGAACCAATGACCCTAGTACTGCCAGGTGGAAGTCCTAACCACTAAGCCACTGTGCCACCCCATATATATATATATATATAAATATATTATTACACATCTATGTGATCTGCAAACATCTCATAGTTGCCAAAATGCTACAAACAAAAAGAAATCCACCTAAAAAGTCCAGATAGTATACAAAGATCTGTGAATGGATGAGGTGGAGATCATGCCATTTCACCCTCCCCTCCTCCAATCAGAATATGCCTTGTATTCAGTGGAAAAAATACAAGATGTTGTATGAATGGAGGAGATGGAGTGTATGTGATCCGCAGAGTGTTGCAGTATGACAACTAGAACTACAAGTCTCAGCACTGGAAGTTGAATGCTTACTGTACTGTCAGGTATAACCAATGACACCACAAAGCTCCTAGTTCACTCCCTGGTTATCTCTCACCTCGACTTCTGCAACTCCCTCCTCATTGGATTACTTTTACACAGGCTATCCCCCTTAAGTCCATCATGATTGCTGCTGTCACACTCATCCACCTTCCCAACCATTGCATGTCCGCCACCCCTCTCTGCCAATCCCTGTATTGGTTTCCGCTCACCTAACGAATTCAATTCAAAATACGAAAACAACTTTCAAAGCCATCCACAACTCGGCCCCCAGATATCACTACCCTAGTCTGAAAATTCCAACCAAATCACACTCTTCAGGCCTCCCAAGACATCCTACTCTCTTGTTCCCTTGTCACCTCCTCCCATGTTCACCTCCAGGACTTCTATTGAGCCTCTCCCATCCCATGGAACTCCCTACCCCAATCTGTCTGGCTGTCTCCTACTCTGTCCACTTTTAGACAAACCCTGAAAACCCTCCTCTTCAGAGAAGCCTATCCAGCCTCCACCTTACAAATGTACTTTTATTTTCTCCATCAGCTTATTACCTTTTGTATCTCTTGACCAGGGGCGGACTGACCATTTGGAAACTCGGGCACTGCCTGAGGGCCCGGGGTCAGTAGGGGGCCCCATGAGATACCCCTGATACCTTTCATTGTCTTTTTCATAGGATTTTTTGGGTGTGGGCGAGGACACAGGGGCCCCATGATCCCCTATTGCCCGGGGGCCCCATGCGTTGTCAGTCCACCCCTGCTCTTGACCCTCCCTCTTAGATTGTAAGCTCTAAATTGCAGGACCCTCTGATCTTTCCTGTATTCAATTGTATTGTAACTGTACTGTCTGCCCACATGTTGAAAAGTCCTGTGCAAACTGCTGGATCTATATAAATCCTGTATATTAATAATAATAATTATAAAAAATAAAAGCCCAATCTGGAAAAAGGTAAACAGTAAGGGAAGGTTATAAGACCTATCAGTTTTTGGTTTTTTTTGCCATCTGTGACCCATTGGGGAGAATTCCCTTCACCTCCTGTCCCACAGCCAAAACAGGAAGTGAGAGGAAATGCAGGAAGTGAGAGGAAATTCCTCCCAAGTGAGGGAAATCCCTGGTTGTCACTAGAACCAGCATGCACATGGGAAGATTTCGCCTCTATTCCTGTTGTGGTGACAACCCAAATGTTGAGATCTTTTTTTCACTTTTAGTGATCAGAGCAAATAGAGAGGGGGAATCTCCCTAGACAGCAATAAACATTTTCTTTTTATTTTGGATAGAGTAGGGGAAGGTTATAAGACCTATCAGGTTTTTTTTGCCATCTGTGACCCATTGGGGAGATTTCCCTTCACCTCCTGTCCCATAGCCAAACAGGAAATGAGAGGAAATTCCTCCGAAGTGAGGGAACCCCTGGTTGTCACCAATACTAGTTTCCCCATTGGAAGATTTCCCCTCTATTTCTGTTCTGGTGACAACCCAAAATTTGGGGTTTTCTTTCACTTTTGGTGGTAACAGTAAACATGACAAATAGAGAGGATGGATCTCCCTGTTGGGGACACAGACATCAATAAACACCTGACAGGGAGTCCAATCCCTCTCCACTCTATCCACACACACACAAAAAAAAAAGTTTCTGTCTTTGGTTACATTTTAAATCAAGCAGGCTCTTGCATTACATAGTTGATGGTAGAGCTAAGGGAGATTGTACAATCGCATTGTATAGTGTATGGTGAGCCTTGAAGCATAAATAAAAGTTTTGGACAGGGTGGAGGTGGCTTAGAACTCCTGTCAGGTGTTTATTGCTGTCTAGGGAGATTCCCCCTCTCTATCTACCCTGTTTACCCTGATCACTAAAAGTGAAAAAAGATCTCAACATTTGGGTTATCCCCAGAACAGGAATAGAGGGGAAATCTTCCCATGGGGACGCTGGTTCTGGTGACAACCAGGGATTTACCTCACTTGGAAGGGATTTCCTCTCACTTCCTGTTTTGGCTATGGGACAGGAAGTGAAGGGAAATCTCCCCAATGGGGCACATACGGCAAAAGAAGCCTGACTGGGGTTATAACCCTCCCTTACTCTACACAAAATGAAAAAGGTTTTGCCTCTAGTTCTACTTTAAGGAGATTGTACACAGATTGTACAGTGCAGGGCTGTCTGGTTTGTGTTTTGTATTGGTTAGCAAAGATTGAACTCACTGGTAAATCCTGCACCACCCTCATAGAGATAATATAGAAAACCTGCAGCAGCCTCCCACATCGGCCAATCAGATCTCCAGCTGAAAGCCACAACCTGGCTAATGACAAGTAGCCCAACACAGTAATGTGAACACACGTGGTCATGCCTGCACACTGAGGTCACGTGTGATCCCCGCCCCCTGCAGGCTGTGTACACAGCACACACAATACAATGTACACACGGACCTCCCATACACACCGATCACCCGAGCTCAGGACCTCTATGCTAGGAGCTCAGTGTCATTCCTGCTCTCTGGGCGCCGCCATCTTGCTAGAGAGTGACGTCACTCCACTCCTGTCACTAGAGGCAGAAATGTCCCTGTCCCCTCTCCTACACTGTAGTGTGGTCTTCGGGAAAATGGCCGCTGCTAGAACCTGCAGGCACCTGCATTCCAGCAGGTTTATGGAGTGCCATTCCCAGCACAGATGGGTAGTAATGTGATTGATATTAACTTTATTAAACTCTGGGCACAAAATTTCATTTTAAGGGCTCCTTCTTATGTGCGGCAGCCCTTGCCATCTGAAAAGCGATCTGCAGTGGATCACAGTTAAGGAACTTAGGAAGCAATGCATCACCTCCTCATGGCCTGTTTCAATCCTGAAGATGCCAACCCGCTGTACCACTTGAAGGGGTCGCATTGAGCAGTGGTATTACCTACGTTACAACTTGAGTGGGCCCCGTTTTTTGGTGGCGTTACCCACTGCACCACCTGAATACATCACATCGGCGGTGGCATCACCTGCCATGCTACTTGGATAGATCATGTTCAGCAGTTTTATTACCCACCATGCCACATGAATGGGCTGCATTCTGCGGTGGTATCACCCACTGCACCACTTACATGGGTCACATTCTGTGGTGGAATTATCCACTGCACCACTTGAATGGGTTGTGTTCGGTGGTGGCATTATCTACCTTGACACTTGAATGGGTCCCGTTTGGCATTGGCATTACCCACCGCACCACTTGAATAATTCCCATTCAACAGTAGCATTACCCATCGCACCACTTAAATGGATCCCATTCGGCAGTGGCATTACCCAGCGCACCACTTGAATGGGTCCCATTTGGCAGTGGCATTACCCACTGCACCACTTGAATGGGTCCCGTTCGGCAGTGGCATTACCCACCCCACCACTTGAATGGATCCCGTTCGGCAGTAGCATTACCCATCGCACCACTTGAATGGGTCCCGTTCGGCATTGGCATTACCCAGCGCACCACTTGAATGGGTCTCGTTCGGCAGTGGCATTACCCACCGCACCACTTGAATGGGTCCCGTTCGGCAGTGGCATTACCCACCGCACCACTTGAATGGGTCCCGTTCGGCAGTGGCATTACCTACCCCACCACTTGAATGTGTCCCGTTCAGCAGTGGCAATACCCATCGCACCACCTTAATGGGTCCCGTTCGGCAGTGGCATTACCCACCCCACCACTTGAATGGGTCCTGTTCAGCAGTGGCGTTACCCACCGCACCACTTGAATGGGTCCTATTTGGCAGTGGCATGACCCACTGAGCCACTTGAATACATTACCTTTGATAGGTCATGTTCAGCAGTGGCCTCGCCTGCCACGCCACTTGAATGGGTCCCGTTCGGCAGTGGCATTACCCACCGCACCACTTGAATGGGTCCCGTTCGGCAGTGGCATTACCTACCCCACCACTTGAATGTGTCCCGTTCAGCAGTGGCAATACCCATCGCACCACCTTAATGGGTCCCGTTCGGCAGTGGCATTACCCACCCCACCACTTGAATGGATCCCGTTCGGCAGTAGCATTACCCATCGCACCACTTGAATGGGTCCCGTTCGGCAGTGGCATTACCCAGCGCACCACTTGAATGGGTCCCGTTCGGCAGTGGCATTACCCAGCGCACCACTTGAATGGGTCTCGTTCGGCAGTGGCATTACCCACCGCACCACCTTAATGGGTCCCGTTCGGCAGTGGCATTACCCACCGCACCACTTGAATGGGTCCCGTTCGGCAGTGGCATTACCTACCCCACCACTTGAATGTGTCCCGTTCAGCAGTGGCAATACCCATCGCACCACCTTAATGGGTCCCGTTCGGCAGTGGTATTACCCACCCCACCACTTGAATGGGTCCTGTTCAGCAGTGGCGTTACCCACCGCACCACTTGAATGGGTCCTATTTGGCAGTGGCATGACCCACTGAGCCACTTGAATACATTACCTTTGATAGGTCATGTTCAGCAGTGGCCTCACCTGCCACGCCACTTGAATGGGTCCCATTCAGCAGTGGCATTACCGATCGCACCACTTGAATGTGTCCCGTTCGGCAGTGGCATTACCCACCCACCACTTGAATACATTACTTTTGATAGGTCGTGTCCAGCAGTGGCCTCACCTGCCACGCCACTTGAATGGGTCGTGTTCAGCTGTAGTTTATTTCAATTCTAAAAATGTTAAAAAGCGAAATACAAACTTACAGGAACAAAGATATAGATACTGTCGGGGATCACCGCAGCGCTGGGCTCGGCGCAAGTGCAGTGCACCGCCCTGTGCAGGGACGCGGGCACTGGGACATGGCCGACCGCGGCAATCAAGTTCGCGCATGCGCGGTAGAGACCGCGGGCGCGCGCTTGGCACCAATGACAGCGCAGGGCGGGATATTTAAATGGCCCTGAGCTGTCATTCAGTGCTTTCTGGTCTCCTTGTATCCTGTATGCTGTGAACCTGTGAATAAGTGAGTTGCTGACCCGGATTGTGCCCTGAACTTTCTGTTTTCTCCTGTCCTGACCCTTGCTTGCCTCACCTCTATCCTGGATGCCCCCTATTGGACCTGACCTGCTGTTGTTGACCTGGCGTGTGACCCGACTACTCTCTGCCCGCTGCTTTGTACCGCACCATCCCCATAGTTACCGACCCGGCCTGCCTGACCTCGCACTCGCTCAGCCATCCATCCATCCCGTCGGGATCTCCCAGCCTTCTCACATTAGGCTCTTCCTCTGCGGGAGCCCCTGGCAGATACCTCTACCAGTGGTGAGTGTGCCCAGTAACTGCGACCTGGTCTCAGAGCGCTACAAGTCATTCCCCACCATCAGGGGCCCTGGTGAACAAGTGCTCTGGGACTTAGATTCCGCACACTGGAAGCACCTCACCGGTGGGTTGCTAGAGGTACCGCTGGGTGGTCCCTTACAGATACAGTTTTTTGAACATTATTAAATACTAAGTAATATTGCACTTAGTTGGCGCCTCGTCATGTCTCTTTTTGTGTTCTTAGAGATTGTTCCTGTCTCAGGTGGTGTTGCCAACTGGAGTGTAATACTCACCCAACCTGCATGATCCCGTGAACTTTACATGCTACATTAGTGGACTTTCCCTCAGTTCAGAGACTGTTTCTTACCGTATGTGTGCTATTCTCCATTCATAGTTTGTTTTATATTTTGAGGGGGGGGGGGAGGTTCACATGTAGACAGTGGGTCCATTCTGGTTATCCAACAGAAAAAGTGAATATGAAACTTATAGCGTCTACAAACTATGGTATATATATATACACTGGAAGTTTTTTTTTAAATACTACTAATGGCAGTGATCAGTGACTTATAAGGGGGCTTAAATAATACGGCAATCTGACATTAATTGATGCTGGGGGGAGGGGGGGCTGACTAACTGCCACTGACATCTCCTGTGACAAGAATACAATGATCAGTGATAATACTATACACTGTCACTGTAACAATGATACTGGCTGTGAAGGGGTTAACATCCAGGGCGATCAAAGGGTTAAATGTGTGCCATAAAATGTGTAATGTGTGCTGCTTTTTACTAAAAATCTCTTTTTCTTATTCCTGTTTTCCACACATAATTGGCAGGGACCCGCTGCCAGACTCATGTTCAGCATTACTCACTGCGCCACTTGAATGGGTCATGTTCAGCGGTGGTATTACCCACTGCGCCACTTGAATGGGTCATGTTCAGCGGTGGTATTACCCACTGCGCCACTTAAATGGGTCATGTTCAGCGGTGGTATTACCCACTGCGCCACTTGAATGGGTCATGTTCAGCGGTGGTATTACCCACTGCGCCACTTGAATGGGTCATGTTCAGCGGTGGTATTACCCACTGCGCCACTTGAATGGGTCATGTTCAGCGGTGGTATTACCCACTGCGCCACTTGAATGGGTCATGTTCAGCGGTGGTATTACCCACTGCGCCACTTAAATGGGTCATGTTCAGCGGTGGTATTAACCACTGCGCCACTTGAATGGGTCATGTTCAGCGGTGGTATTACCCACTGCGCCACTTGAATGGGTCATGTTCAGCGGTGGTATTACCCACTGCGCCACTTAAATGGGTCATGTTCAGCGGTGGTATTACCCACTGCGCCACTTGAATGGGTCATGTTCAGCGGTGGTATTACCCACTGCGCCACTTGAATGGGTCATGTTCAGCGGTAGTATTACCCACTGCGCCACTTGAATAGGTCATGTTCAGCTGTGGTATTACCCACTGAGCCACTTGAACGGGTCATGTTCAGCTGTGATATTACCCACTGCGCCACTTGAACGGGTCATGTTCAGCGGTTGTATTAGCCACTGTGCCACGTTAATACATTGCGTTTGGTGGTGGTATCACCTGCTGCGCCACTTAAATGGGTCATACTTGGTATTGGTATAACACACTGCACCACGTGAATGGATCCTGTTTGACAGTGGGTGGCATTACCAACCGTGCCACTTGAAAGGGTCCTATTTTGCGGTGACATTACCCGCCGTGCCACTTGAATGCATCACATTTGACTGCGTGCGCGCAACATAAACCTGGACGCAGGCAGTGACGTACCAGTACATCGCTGTGCCTGTACAGGCCACTTGTCCTCAGTACATTGTGGGCAGGCGGTCTGGAAGTAGTTAAGAGTCTTCCATGGTGATATGCCATAGATAATTGTTTTTTTAATTGTTTTAAAGTGTTATTGTACAAAAAAAGTGTTGTGCGGTATGTCAGAACTTGTCCATATTAGGTGGTACAGAACATGTCACATACCTGGTGGAGATCGAGCTGAAGAGGGGGTTTCTCTAGGGTTGCCACTTCATCCCTTTAAAACCAAACACATATTAACAACTTCCCATCCGGCCCATGTACATAAACGGCCGGACGGGAGCAGTGCAGGAGTGGGTTGCCGTTTATAAACGGCCCCTCATTAACTGCTCCCTGGGAGCACGCGGCACCGCAATTCAGTGCCCACTATGTCCTCCAGAGACAGCGGAACACTGTGTGGGACCTCTGTGTGAGGTCCCAATTCATGTGATAACCGATTGGCCAATCAGTGATCACATGCAAGTGATCACATGCAAGATGTCACTTCTGACATCATTGCTTACTACGTGTGAAATCTGTGAATGATCACAGAGGTCACATGGTACAAGACAAGTCACAACAGCCTTGTACCATGTGACAAGCTGTGACCAATCACAGCTCTCACAGGGGCGGACTGATAACTCATGGGGCCCCCGGGCAATAGGGGATCATGGGGCCCCTGTGTCCTTGCCCAAACTCAAAAAAGCATATAAAAAAGGTACCAGGGGCATCTCATGGGGCCCCCTACTGACCCCGGGCCCTCCGGCAGTGCCCGAGTTTCCAAATGGTCAGTCCACCCCTGCTCACAGTATTTCTTAATGGCTGCAGGAATGCAGCCAGAGAGGAGAAATGATTGCTTTTACAGCCTTTATGGGTGTAAAAGCAATCAGTGTAAAAAAAGAAAACAAAATCTTCATCACCCCCCACAAGTAGTACAGTGTATTGCTAGGGTGACGGTATGTTAAAAAAAAAAACATAAATATTAATATAAAAAAATAAAATAAAAATTTTAAAACTTTTTTTAATTATAATTTTTGGTTATAAGCTAATTTGGGTTATTTTTTTTTTACTAAAAAGATAGCTGAATAAATTTTGGATAAGATTTATGAAGAAAGATTATTTATTTGCAAAATGTTATAAGAAAAACACTTTTTTTTTCTAAATATTTGGAATTTTCATTTATATAGCAAAAAAAAAAAAAATCCACCAAAATAAAGTTTTATCTATCTAAAAAAAAATGCTAAAAAATTCATATGAGTACAGTGTTGCATGACCGCGCAATTGTCATTCAAAGTGTGATAGCGCTGAAAGCTGAACATTGGCCTGGACAGGAAGGGGGTGAAAGTATCCGGGCTGGAAGTGGTTAATGACACGGGTTCTGCGGCTGATTTAATGCAGATAAAGCTCTAAGTGAGTTTAATGACCACCTTAATCAGCCACAGAACCTGTGTCATTCATATGTGTTTGGTTTTAAAGAGATGAGGTGGCAACCCTAGGCTGAGGTGTCCTTAGGGTTGGTGCCACCCGGTGCGATAACACTTGATGACACCCCCTCCAGCGATCCCCGCAGGATGGTTCGGATCTGCGCATTGAGCATAATGGATCGGACTCCGATTCATTATGCTCCCCAATCCGCAGATCTGATCCGTCCTGCGGGGATCGTCGGCAAGCAACCTATATGGGGATGGGGAGACACCGGACCCGCTCCACGAAAAGGTAAGTTGTAAAGAAAGCCTGCGATCCCCGCAGGATGGATCGGATCCATCCTGTGGGGATTGTCGGCTTGTTTTACACCTTACCTTTTCGTGGAGCGGGTCCGGTGTCACCCCTTGCAGTTGGTGTCACCCGTCGCGGGCTGCACCCCCCGCACCTGCCTCCGGACGCCACTGACACTAGGTTTCTCTTGCGCCTCCTGTCCAAGACCCTTGGTAGCAGTGACTGGAAGGTATGAGGACACAGAGTGGGATGAGGACCAATGTAGCAGCCAGTGCCAGCTGTTGGTTGCAGGATACAGATGACCAAGGATCACCAGGCAGGGACCATAGAACAGAACATGGTGACAGTTAATCAGCGGACAGGAACAAAGCCAGGACACAAGCCAAAAGGTCATCAACAGCCGGGCAGCCAGGTACAGGAACATCAGGCAAAGGCAGAGTCAGGATGCAAGAAATTTGAATTTCAGAAAATAGTTACATTCTTTCTAATTTATTCTATTCTATTCTAATCTATTTAATTTTTTCTGTTCTATTCTTTTCTATTCTACTGTGTTCTGTTTTACTCTATTCTTTTCTGTTCTATTGTCTCTATGTCTTTATTTTCTATTCTATTGTTTTATATTCTATTCTGTTCTGTTTTACTATATTCTTCTATATTACTTTCTTTTCTATTTTATTCTATTATTTTCTATTCAAATGTTTTCTATTCTGTTCTATTCTATCTGTTTTCAAAATTAAAATTTAGAAGACAGCTATATTCTTTCTATTTTATTCTATTCGAACCTATTCAATATTTTTATTCTATTTTCTTCTTTTTTTATTCTATTCCTTTATTTTATTTTCTAGTCTATTTATTGATTTTCTATTCTTTTATTTTCTATTCTGTTCTTCTCTATTCTGTTCTGTTTTGTTCTATTCTATTCTTTTTTAAATTAGAATTTTAGAAGACGGCTACAATCTAATATACTGTACATAGTCTTTGAAGGAAATCAGCAATAGTCAGCAATATGTATATATTTCATATTTGTGTTGGAAATTCGATTTTGCCTGACAAAATTTTGTTTGATTATTTCAGATTCATTTCAATTTCTTACTATTGTAATTCGGAAATTCTGATACATCCAGATCTCCAAATAATGAAAATTTTGTCTGAATTTCTATTCGGAATGAAATGAACCGCACATGTCTAGAACACATGATGGTGGAACTGAGGGCTGTAATGATCTCCCAGTCCTGATTTATAAACTCAGATTTGTCACCGGTACAGGAAAAGAAACCTGCATAGAGAGAATGTGTAGGCTGCATTTACAAACTCTCCTTTTTAAAAATGCCAGTTGCCTGGCTGATATGTTTCTTGGAAGAACCCATAACGTCTGAGTCCTGGAAGGAGCACTGCATGAAAACCAGGATGTCGAAATTACCATCTGCTTGTTAGTTGTAGGTCAGTGACTAAGGCCAGAGCCAACCAGGCAGCTAATATCTTCACTCGAATTTCAGAAGGCGGCTATATTCTTTCTTTTTTATTCTATTGTATTCTATTCAAAATTCAGAAGGCGGCTATATTCTTTCTGTTTTATTCTATTCTGTTCTATTCTATTTGAATCCTATTTTTTTCCTGTTCTTTTATTTCTATTCTATTCTTTTGTTTTCTGTTCTATTCTGTTTTAATCTATTTTTTTTCTTTTCTATTCTGTTTTATCCCATTCTATTATTTTCAAAATGTGAATTTTGGAAGATCGCTATAATCTATTTTATTCTATTCCATTTGAAATTAGAATTTCAAAATTAGAATTGTGAAGGATGGCTATATCTTTTGTATTTTATTCTATTCTAATCTATTTTATTTTTTCTGTTCTATTCTATTCTAATGTGTTCTATTTTACTCTATTCTTGTCTATTCTATTATTTTCTACTATCTTCCTTTATTTTATATTCTAATGGTTAGAATAGATCTAATCTATTCTATTCTTTTATTTTATATTATATTCTGTTCTTATTAAGTGGGTTCTTATTAATTTTCATTTTTTATATATTTTTCTTAATAATTTTAGCATTTATTTAATTTTTCACTGGAGTGTATATTTATTTATATATCTGCGCTGTTTTGATGTCTTATATTATTTTTTGGTGCTTACACTAATGAGCAGCAGCATTTATTTATTTATTTAATATATAATTTCACGGTTTTGGCGCTGGTGATTTATATATATATATATATATATATATATATATATATATATAGTATGCTGAAATGCGTTTTTATTACAAAATGTATGAAAAATATGTTTCAAAATATATTTAAAATATACTCAAAGTATCGACTTGTCACCAGAACAGGAACAGAAAGGGAAATCTTCCAGTGGGGACGCCTGTTCTGCCTAGAGGTATATCCCAACTTTGGAGAGACTTGTACTCACTTCCTGTTGTTTCAACAGCAAAACGTATAGGGGAAATTTCTCCACCAAGAAACCTAACCTGATGGGGGTCAAAGAGAGACAAAAAGCATACCCCCTGAAAGAAGAGGGTTCTAACCCATATGGAAGAAAAATATATTTCAAATATGTTTTTAAAATATTCTTCCCAAATATATTAGCATATATTTGAAATGCTACAATTTTGGCCGTATTCAAAATATATATATATACACACTGCATGTTGAAATGCATTTTTATTACAAAATATATAAAAAATATTTTTACACATACATTTCAAATATACTGTATGTCTTTAAAAATACAAATCTACATTTTTGGAATGCATTTACAAATATATGTAAAAATATGTGTTAAAATTACTTTTTTATATGTTAAAAAAAATTTGAAGAATATATTTAAAAAAAATTTAAAAAAATATATTTTTTAAAAATACATTCTTCAGATTTGTTATATAGATAGATAGATAGATAGAGAGAATATGGGCAAAATTGTAGCATTTCAAATATATGTTAATATATTTGGGAAGAATAGTTTTAAAATATATTTCAAATATATTTTTCTTCCATATGGGAGCGCTTGGAATACATTATTTTGCCAACGACTGATCTCTTCAGCGTCTCACAGATGTCTTAAGTGTTCTCTGCGCTGCACATTTAGGGATATACATAAAGAATTTACTATATCTTCTCTACCAAAAAAAAAAAAAAATACCCTCTAGAATTTTTCTTTTTCTTTTGATTTTCCACTTTAAATATCATTGCAGTGTACTGTGAAGCATGACGATGCTGAGTCAAGGCCATAACTTTCATCTAACTTGCCCTGTTTTTATCTCTTTCAGGAATTTCCATCCTCCTCCCTTCTTAGCTCGGTGTATATACAGTGGCATGCTATCCTTCCAGGTTGGCACCTCACCCATTGTTTACTGAGACAAGTTACTGTCTGTCCTGCCCAACCTGCTAAGTCAGTTCGTGTGACGACCTGTGTCATATTTCCGATCTACCTGATCTTCCAGCTTACTCTCCAAACTCCTGCAAGGAAAGTTTTATCCTCTGTCTACAATTGGTAGAAGCATAAGACCAGCCAAAGTTTTCATTTCAGTTTTGGACAGAGCTGGAAAGATGTAGAACAGTGGTTGACGATACACAAGGTATAGGGGGCTTCAATTGAGACATCACCAGAGGGCTACACATGTCAGGGACTGCAGACATACTACCGAAAATGACCATCAGAGACTGTGAACACGCTATAGCAGCCTTTTTCAGCCTTTTTAACTTAAGAGAACCCCTATAAAAATATTCAGGTGTTGAGGAACCCTTATAAAAAACAATTCTTTGGGGTCAATTAGAAAATTGCCCTTCACATTGGTGGTCAGTAGGATGAGTGGCGGTCAGAATACTACCTTGACAGAATACTAGAAAGATCATTGGTGTCATGCTGCTGGCTTTGCCAAATGACGTTGGCCAGAACTACGCAGACACCATCAAATGGGAGGTCAATCAGCCACAGGTCAAGGAACCGCTAGAAACCTCTGGAGGAACCCTAAGGTTCAAGGGAACCCTGGTTGAGAATGGCTAGATTATAAGTTTGGTTTGAGACTCGAGACAGTAAAAAAGGGGTCTAAAAACTGTGGCCCACAGGCTGGGTGTGGCCCTTTGCATGCCTTTATCCAGCCCTTGGGGTACTTTTCCTTCCACTGACACTAAAGACAGGGCACTATTCTTCCCACTGAAACCAACAATGGAGCACTATTCCTCCCACCAACACCAATAATGGGGCACTATTCCTCCCACTGACACTAATGATCAGGCACTATTCCTTCCACTGACACCAATGATCGCACACTATTCTTCCCACTGACACCAATGATCGCACACTATTCTTCCCACTGACACCAATGATCGCACACTATTCTTCCCACTGACACCAAATATGGGGTACTATTCCTCCAACTGACACCAATGATCGGGCACTGTTCCTCCCTCTGACACCAACAATGGAGCACTATTCCTTCCACTGACACCAAATATGGGGTACATTTCTTTCCACTGATACCAATTATGGGGTAAAATTCCTTCCACTGACACCAATGATTGGGCACTATTCTTCCCACTGACACCAATAATCAGGCACTATTCCTCCCACTGACACGAATTGAGTACTTGTGATGGGAGTAACTTTTGGGGGTGGGGGACCCCTGTCTCAGCTCCCCATGTTCCCACCATTATGTGTAAGCCACCGTGTGTATGTTAGGGGCACAGGGTGGAATGCCCTAGTATTGTGTATTTGTGTGGGGGTTTTCCATTATTCACTGCCATGTACTGCATCCCATTGTTCTATTGTGTCTTGCTGGCCAGCAAACTTTTATGGTATGTATGTGTTCCTGTATTGTCTACTGCCATGTGGTTATCCCTTTGTTCTATTGTGTGTCTTGGGTTGGTGGGGGGTGGTTCCTGCAGCCCTTCCCCCTGAGGAGACGGCCTGCTGATGTGTTTCCTGTTCCTGGTTGTATTTCCCCACCATGTGTATATATCTTGTGTTTGTGTTAAAATAAAGCAGTTCACTTCCTGTCTTAAGAAGAGTCTGGTCCTGTCTTATTTCCTGTATGGTCAGCGGTGGTGTCCGGGAATCTGTGTTCGGACATGGAAGTGAGAGTCTAACGGAAATACCCTAGCACAGACGGGGTCCGGTTCCGTTACAGTACTCTTCCTTCTACTGAGACCAATTACTATTCCTCCCACTGACATCAATGATGGGGCACTATTCCTCCCACTGACACCAGTTATGGGGTACTATTCCTTCCACTGATACCAGTTATGTGGCACTAATCCTCCCACTGAGAACAATGATCAGGCACTATTGCACTAACACCAATTATGTAAATTTTTTTACTCCCATTGAGTGAACCAAGCCCATGGCGTTTTCTAATCCCACTGGCCAGAGTCAAGTTTGAAGGGCAGTAATCTGGCCCTTTGTTTCAAAAGTTTGGAGACCCCTGCTGTAGAACAACATGAAAGACTGAGGGAATGCTACATGAGGTAAGTAGAGATCACTGCTTTACGCCTTTACAAATCAGTGCTCTACTGTTCACTGTAGGGGTCACAAGGTCCCAAAACAAGTAACATATTGCAGCATAGGGTTGGGCACCAGGAGTTTGGAACTTCTGTTGGCTTTTATATGCTGTCTATACCACGGTTAAAGAAAATTACAGAGGTTGTAACCCTCCTCCTCGAACAAAAAAAATTTGGCTGGTGTCTAATAGTAGTTGTTCAACTGGACTTGTCCCTGGAATGTGACTAACTACTATTATACCATGACCTGGATAAATGAGAATCTTCACAGACAGACAGTATTTTGGTAATTTCATTTAGCCATTCAACTGGTTGTAAAGGCTGAAGGTTTTTTACCTTCATGCGTTCTCGAGCCCTCAGCCTTCTCAGTACTTACCTGAGCCCCATCCCGATCCAGCCTCAGCTGTCCTGGGACTCTGCCTCCTCATTGGCTAAGACAGCAAGTGGGATCCATTGGCTCCCGCTGCTATCAATCACAGCCAGTCAGCCAATGAGGAGAAAGGGGTGGGGCTAAGCCACGTCTCCTTGTGTAAATGGACACACGGAGAAATGGGTGCCCCCATAGCAAGCTGCTGTGGGGGCACCTGACAGGAGGGAGGGGCTAATTTCGTCAGTCTAGTTTTTATTGAACAATCCTTTATTTATGTACACCTGACTAATGCCTGGTACACACTATTAGTTTTTCTTCGTTCAACCCAGCGAGGTACTAACTATTTGATGTTAGTACAATGATCTCCACGCTGAGCTATTGTGTTCCGATAGGGCGACTGCCCCCCCCCCTCTCCAGAACCCACCGGTGAGCGCTCGGCCAGCTTCTGTTGGACAGGCTGGTGTACACATTGGAAGAGTGTCAGCCGGTTTAATTTTGAACCGATCGGGTTTAAGGGATGGTGAAAGACCAGTTTATTTTTTGACTAGCCAATTCTTGTTGAATGCCTATGACAATAGCATGCTTGCAATAAAATGGAATTATTGAAAAGATTGTGAAAATATCTGGTTGCTGGTTTTGTCACTGGAACTGGGTGCTGGTTCCAGGTCTCCCGTAAAGAGGTTTAAACTATATTTAATATCAAACCTGTTTTTTAGTTTTATGTTCTCTGAGACACAACAGGAAGTAAAGGGAAATCCCTCAAAGTCAAAAGTCGCTCCATTCTTGCTCCAATGATAACTTGAATAGTTTGGATTTTCAAGGGCTTTAAGTCTTGATAATAAAGGTCATAAGGACAAATAATGAGGGAGAATCTTCCCAGAGGGGGAATACAAAGCAATACAAATTTTTCAGAGGGCCTAAACCTCCCCCTCTCCATCCACGTGGTTTATGTCTTAGACATTCTACAAGGGCCAAGGCAAATGGCACTAGTATTAGGTTTACTGTCCTTCAGACTTTAGGAGGGCCAGAGTAGAAAATAGCCCAGTGTCAGTAGGAGTAAAAAAAAATGACATCGTGCTTATAGTCAGTTGGAAGGAGGAATAGTGTCCAGTCATTGGTATTAGTTGGAGGAAAAGTGCCCCATCATTGGTGTCAGTGGGATGAATAATGCCCCATCATTGGTGTCAGTGGGATGAATAATGCCCCATCATTGGTGCAGTGGGATGAATAGTGCCCCATCATTGGTGACACTGGGAGGAATAGTACCCCATCATTGGTATGAATAGGAGGAAGAGTGCCCCATCATTGGTGTCAGTGGGAGGAATAGTGCCCCATCATTGGTGTTAGGCAGAGAAATAGTGCCCTATCATTGTGTTAGGAGGAGGAATAGTGACCCATAATTAGTGTCAGTGGAATGAATAGTGCCCCATCATTGGTATCAGTGGGATGAATAGTGCCCCATCATTGGTGTCAGTGGAATGAATAGTGCCCCATCATTGGTATCAGTGGGAGGAATAGTGCCCCATCATTGGTGTCAGTGGAATGAATAGTGCCCCATCATTGGTATCAGTGGGAGGAATAGTGCCCCATCATTGGTATCAGTGGGATGAATAGTGCCCCATCATTGGTATCAGTGGGATGAATAGTGCCCCATCATTAGTGTCAGTGGAATGAATAGTGCACAATCCTTAGTATTAGTTGGAGGAATAGTAGCCCACCCTTGGTATTAGTGGGAAAAATAGTGCCCCATCCTTGGTATTAGTTGGAGGAATAGTAACTAATTGTTTATATCAGTTGGAGGAGTTTTGCCCTATCATTGGTGTCAGTGGAAGGAAAAATGTTTGTGCCAGTGGAACAAATGGTGCTTCCTTGTTGGTATCAGTGGGAGGAATAGGAGGAATAGTACTCCAAGGGCCAGACAGAGTCAAGCAAAGATGTCAGGGCTCCTGGTAAGACCAGAGATGCGTGAACTGACACAGGGAAACACAGGCTCAAGTATGGTGTAACAATATAATTTATTAAAGGTTATACACAAATATCAACGTACAATATAACAAACCAAACCTCCAACTGATAACGGAATGTACACAGATGAGAGCAGTCAGGGCTGGTGAGGTGGAGTGGTCAGGTGGGCCGGGTCAGGAACCATCGGGCAGACAAGACACAAAGGAGTAGGCAGAGCGTAGTCAGATGGGCCAGGTCAGGAACAATCAGGCAGACAAGGTACCAAAGGAGTAGGCTGGAGAGTGGTCAGGAATAGCCGAGGTCAGGACAGGCGGAGTTCATACAGAATCAGGATCAAGCAGAATCAGGAATCAGGCAGGAAGCAGACAGGATGCTGGTACAGGGGCTCATGGGAAACATACACCAAGGCACTGACTGTAGGTCTGGCCATTCCTTAAATACACCTCCTGCAATCAGCCTCAGGTGATGGCTGATTGCAGGAGTGAGCTTCCGGTTGCTGAGAGCACCCGCTGGCCAGCCCTGGTACTGCAGCCCACAAGGCAGGTGAGTCCCACCACCATTGGCGAGTCCATTCCTGACAAAAGGGCCACATTCCACCCACGGACTGCGGTTTGGAGACCACTGCTTTAGAGGAAACCTGTGAGTCATTGGTGGTCTCCTTTCCCTGGAAAAAAAAATGCCCATAGTTGGTGCCAGTGGAAGAAATGGTGCTTCCTTGTTGGTATCAGTGGGAGGAATAGGAGGAATAGTACTCTGAGGGCCAGATAAAGGCAAGCAAAGGGCCGCATTCCGCCCACGGGCTGCGGTTTGGAGACCACTGCTTTAGACGTTGTCTCAAAGGGGGGCTCAAGAGTATCCCGAACATGTTTAGTGAAGGTGCATCCAGACCTCTCCAGAGTAGTGTGTTGCAGGAACAAGCGTATAACCCAATGCACCTCCAACGCACATCTGTTGTAGCTCAACATATTGCATAGCAATGCACAAACTTTCATCGTGGTTTGCTACATCTTAAAAATAGTGCTTGTCCAATTCTTCAATTTTTTTGGTCCTTCTTTCCTTCCTTCCGCATTGGCATCCTATTCATTTGAACAAGCTGTCTTAATATAATACACGTCAAATGTGAGTAAGTACCCAGGCACGTGGGATGAGCTCAGGCATGTTCGGACCCTAGTTTGAATCCTAGTCTGATCCCACCTAAGCTGTCCCTCCAAGAAGGTGTCACTGCACTCTCTCAATTATAGGTGGCCAAGGCATTCCCTGCCCCACAGTCTCATGTATACATGCAGCTGTCGGGAGTTCCTTGGCACTTATAATTGAGAGAGTGACAGCTTTCTGTTGTGATAGCTCAGGTAGGTTCGGACACTTCTGAGCTCATCACTGCTAGCGAAGGAAAACAATTGGCTGCTGGGGCCCGCAGGCCACATGTAGGCCTTTGGTAGTTTCTGTGCAGCTCTCGGCTCTGGTTGCAGGTTGGGCACCAGGGCTGTAGGTCATTACTGACTGAAATGCTGTGAAAATGCTAGTTCCTTCAAGTTGATCCAATGGATTCAGTATTTTCTTAGTCACTGACCTGGAAAACATGCATGTATCTCAGAGCCTTCGCTTTTCTGATTTGCCTGCTTGTTCAAGGCCAATGACTCAGACAGTACTGAGGAGACCTGGTAACTGGTATTTAATGAAGGAGTTCAGTAATTACAATTACATATTTCTTTTGGTACATGGAGCCATCTCCTATCATTAGGTCCTCATAGAGAACAGACGTCTGGAATTTATAATAGAGAAACACCTTTAGAGACAAACCTTATTAAGCACATGTACATACTCTTACCACAGTGCTGGTTATACTCCAGACACCCCAGGGCATTTCAGAAAAGCAAAAACAGACAGACCATTCATTCTCCATGTTTGGTAGACACAAAAGAATACATAGCTAGGAGAAATGTGGAGGTTGGAGGTTGTCATTGTTGTCCTTGCTGGCATTGTTGTCAGCCTGGCTTTCTCAGGTCCAGATATTCAACAAGCCATTGATCAGGAACAAGTGAAACCATAGCGAGAAAACATTCCTTTTGACATCTGAAATTCACACCTAAAAAATGACTAATTACTTGGAGACATTGGTGCTTTTATTAGTTTTGCTGCCCATACCACCTAATATCCACAATTATACTAACGCTTGATAATAACATAGTTACATAGTTAGTCTGGCTGAAAAAGACAAAAGTCCATCCAGTTCAACCATTAAATTAAAAGAAAAAAAAAGTTATAATCGTACACCCACAGTTGATCCAGAGGAAGGCAAAAAAAACCCCAGCAAAGCATGATCCAATTTGCTCCTGCAGGGAAAAAAATTCCTTCCTGATCCCCCGAGAGGCAATCGGATATTCCCTGGATCAACTTTATCTATAAATGTTATATCCAGATATATTCTGTGTATCCAAGAAAGAATCCAGGACTTTACTACAGCAACCCACTGAGCTGGCCAGAACCAACTCTTGAGGGAGTCTATTCCACATTTTCACAGCTCTCACTGTGAAGAAACCTTTCTGTGTTTGGAGATTAAATTTCTTTCCTCCAGATGTAAAGAGTGCCCCCTTGTCCTCTGTGATGACCTCAGGGTGAATAACTCTACACCGAGTTCACTATATGAACCACTGATGTATTTATACATGGAGATCATATCCCCCCCTTATGTATTATACATGGAGATCATATCCCCCCTTATGTATTATACATGGAGATCATATCCCCCCTTATGTATTATACATGGAGATCATATCCCCCCTTATGTATTATACATGGAGATCATATCCCCCCTATGTATTATACATGGAGATCATATCCCCCTTATGTATTATACATGGAGATCATATCCCCCTTATGTATTATACATGGAGATCATATCCCCCCTTATGTATTATACATGGAGATCATATCCCCCTTATGTATTATACATGGAGATCATATCCCCCCTTATGTATTATACATGGAGATCATATCCCCCCTTATGTATTATACATGGAGATCATATCCCCCTTATGTATTATACATGGAGATCATATCCCCCCTTATGTATTATACATGGAGATCATATCCCCCCTTATGTATTATACATGGAGTTCATATCCCGCCTTATGTATTATACATGGAGATCATATCCCCCCTTATGTATTATACATGGAGATCATATCCCCCCTTATGTATTATACATGCAGATCATATCCCCCCTTATGTATTATACATGGAGATCATATCCCCCCTTATGTATTATACATGGAGATCATATCCCCCCTTATGTATTATACATGGAGATCATATCCCCCCTTATGTATTATACATGGAGATCATATCCCGCCTTATGTATTATACATGGAGATCATATCCCCCCTTATGTATTATACGTGGAGATCATATCCCCCCCTTATGTATTATACGTGGAGATCATATCCCCCTTATGTATTATACATGGAGATCATATCCCCCCTTATGTGTTATACATGGAGATCATATCGCCCCTTATGTATTATACATGGAGATCATATCCCCCTTATGTATTATACATGGAGATCATATCCCCCCTTATGTATTATACATGGAGATCATATCCTCCCTTATGTATTATACATGGAGATCATATCCCCCCTTATGTATTATACATGGAGATCATATCCCCCCTTATGTATTATACATGGAGATCATATCCCCCCCTTATGTATTATATGTCGAGATCATATCCCCCTTATGTATTATACATGGAGATCATATCCCCCCTTATGTGTTAGACATGGAGATCATATCGCCCCTTATGTATTATACATGGAGATCATACCCCCCTTATGTATTATACATGGTGATCATATCCCCCCTTATGTATTATACATGGTGATCATATCCCCCCTTATGTATTATACATGGAGATCATATCCCCCTTATGTATTATACATGGAGATCATATCCCCCCTTATGTATTATACATGGAGATCATATCCCCCCCTTATGTATTATACATGGAGATCATATCCCGCCTTATGTATTATACATGGAGATCATATCCCCCCTTATGTATTATATATGGAGATCATATCCCCCCTTATGTATTATACATGGAGATCATATCCCCCCTTATGTATTATACATGGAGATCATATCCCCCCCTTATGTATTATACATGGAGATCATATCCCGCCTTATGTATTATACATGGAGATCATATCCCCCCTTATGTATTATATATGGAGATCATATCCCCCCTTATGTATTATACATGCAGATCATATCCCCCCTTATGTATTATACATGGAGATCATATCCCCCCTTATGTATTATACATGGGGATCATATCCCCCCTTATGTATTATACATGGAGATCATATCCCCCTTATGTATTATACATGGGGATCATATCCCCCTTATGTATTATACGTGGAGATCATATCCCCCTTATGTATTATACGTGGAGATCATATCCCCCCTTATGTATTATACATGGAGATCATATCCCCCCCTTATGTGTTATACATGGAGATCATATTCCCCTTATGTGTTATACATGGAGATCATATCCCCCCTTATGTATTATACATGGAGATCATATCCCCCCTTATGTATTATACATGGTGATCATATCCCCCCTTATGTATTATATATGGAGATCATATCCCCCCTTATGTATTATACATGGAGATCATATCCCCCCTTATGTATTATACATGGAGATCATATCCCCCCCTTATGTATTATACATGGAGATCATATCCCGCCTTATGTATTATACATGGAGATCATATCCCCCCTTATGTATTATATATGGAGATCATATCCCCCCTTATGTATTATACATGCAGATCATATCCCCCCTTATGTATTATACATGGAGATCATATCCCCCCTTATGTATTATACATGGGGATCATATCCCCCCTTATGTATTATACATGGAGATCATATCCCCCTTATGTATTATACATGGGGATCATATCCCCCTTATGTATTATACATGGTGATCATATCCCCCCTTATGTATTATACATGGAGATCATATCCCCCCCTTATGTGTTATACATGGAGATCATATTCCCCTTATGTGTTATACATGGAGATCATATCCCCCCTTATGTATTATACATGGAGATCATATCCCCCCTTATGTATTATACATGGTGATCATATCCCCCCTTATGTATTATACATGGAGATCATATCCCCCTTAATCTCCTCTTCTCAAGAGAGAATAAATTTAGTTCCTCTAATCTTTCCTCATAGCTGATCTCCTCCATGCCTCTTATCAGTTTGGTTGCCCTTCTCTGTACTTTCTCCAGTTCTTCAATGTTCTTTTTGTGAATTGGTGCCCAAAACTGAACTGCATGTTCCAGATGAGGTGTTACTAATGATTTGTACCGGGGGAAATGATATCTCTCTGGAGTCTATACCTCTATAACTACACAGTAATATACAAAATGAGCTGTAGCAGACAAAAGAAGGAAGTATTTCGCTAGGTAAATAGTACATTTGTTTGGAGATCTATAGATAATATTTGAAAAAGGGATATCTGTAACCGAGGATGTGGGTTGGAATGTCCTCCTTTGTTCTTCCAAAGAGGGACAGTTTGGAGCTACAGTATGTACACAGCTGATCTAAGCTTAGAAACTCTTACAGGAACCTAAATACAGAGGCTAGGGGAAAGTACAGGAGAGAGGCCAAGGTCTCTCAATGTCGTAATCAAGTATGATGCCAAATGAGCAAGCGGAGGAGTGGTAGAGTGGTAGGAACAGGCCAAAGTCAACATCAGCAGGTGAGGAGCAATGGGAAAGCCAAGTGGGAGGTGGGTCAGCATTGGAAATGAAATACAACCAGAGAGTAGAGTCAATGGTCCTGCAGTTGTCCTAAAAGAGGTGACAGCTGCTCTTTGCTTTCTTATCTGCAGTAGATGGTTAAAGGTGGCTTCCTTGCCCTGTGGAAGACTTCATGTTGGAGAAGTTCCAAAGGAACAACATAGAATCAGCCAAGAGGACTTCACCAAGGACAGAGACATAAAGAATAATTTCCTTTATTTCGGAGAGGTCTACGTTCACTTCCTGTTGTGTCTCGAGACAGGAAGTGAAGGGAAATCTCCCCAATTGGACACACACAGCAATAAACATGAATCAATAATTAACACTTTAAATTTTCTGCGCTATATATGATTAAATACCACACAATATAAGAATTGAAGCAGCCAGCACAGTATCACAGGTATCAATACAAAAAGCTAATAAACAAAAAAGTGCAGCGCTGTACACTCAAAAGTTCTACTACCATAAAAAACAATAATAATACATAAAAAATTATAATGTCCGATAATGTGCAAAAAAAATTTAACCACTTCAAGTCCGGACACTTTTACCCCCTTCCAGTCCAGGCCAATTTTCAGCTTTCAGTGCTATCACACTTTGAATGACAATTGCGCGGTCATGCAACACTGTACCCATATGAATTTTTTAGCATTTTTTTGAGACAGATAAAGCTTTATTTTGGTGGTATTTATTCACTACTGAGATTTTTATTTTTTTTGCTATGTAAATGAAAAAGTCCAAAAATTTTGAAAAAAAAGTGTTTTTGCGAAATTTTGCAAATAAATAATATTTCATCATAAATCTTGACCACAATTTATTCCATTATCTTTTTAGTACAAAAAAAAATAACCCAAATTAGTTTATAACCAAAAATTATAATTTTTAAACATTTTTTTACATTGTTATTTTATTTTTTTATAGTATTATTTATGTTTTTGTTTTTTTTTTGTTTTTTTACATACTGTCACCCTAGCAGTACAGTGTCACCATGGTGACACTGTACTACTTGTGGGGGGTGATGAAGATTTCTATTTTTTTTTTTTTTTACACTGATTGCTTTTACACCCATATAGGCTGTAAAAGCAATAATTTCTCCTTCTCTCTGGCTGCATACTTGCAGCCATTGAGAACTGCTGTGTGAGCTGTGATTGGTCAAAGCTTGTCACATGGTACAAGGCTGTTGTGAATAGCCTTGTACCATGTGACCTCTGTGATCATTCACAGATTTCACACGTAGTAAGCAATGATGTCAGAAGTGACATCTTGCTTACTACTCTGCATGTGATCACTGATTGGCCAATCAGTGATCACATGATTTGGACTCGCACAGAGGTCCCGTCCGACGATCGGTGTTCCACTGTGTCCAGAGGACACAGCGGGCACGGGATCGCGGTGACAACTCATGGGGCCCCCGGGCAATAGGGGATCATGGGGCCCCTGTGTCCTTGCCCAAACTCAAAAAAGCCTATGAAAAAAGGTACCAGGGGCATCTCATGGGGCCCCCTACTGACACCGGGCCCTCGGGCTGTGCCCGAGTTTCAAAATGGTCAGTCCGCCCCCGGCTGCGTGCTCCCAGGGAGCACGCACAAGCAGTGGGCAGGGAGGCCATTTATAAACAGCCACCCGACCCTGCACTTTCACCGTCCAGCCGTTTATATACAAGGGCCGGACAGGAGGTGGTTAAATAAACAAAAGACTTTAGTGAAAAATGAAAGTTCAAATAATTTCAGGAAAAATTGTGATTCCAAAAAAAAATATATGCAAAAAAATATATTATATACCAAAAAAAATAAATAAAAATAAACTTTCTTGGGGATCCACCATCACCAGCACCTCAAAAAAATACTGCCACTTACCAGACATATATGACCCCACAATTAAGTGACGGTCAAGAAAAGCACAGTATGGATACCAAATTAGGATGACGAACTCCGTTATTGCTGACTGTGAGGGGATACGGTCAGGGGCGGACTGACAACTCATGGGGTCCCCAGGCAATAGGGGATCATGGGGCCCCTGTGTCCTTGCCCAAACTCAAAAAAGCCTATGAAAAAGGTACCAGGCAGGGGCGGACTGACAACTCATGGGGCCCCCAGGCAATAGGGGATCATGGGGCCCCTGTGTCCTTGCCCACACTCAAAAAAGCCTATGAAAAAGGTACCATGGGGCATCTCATGGGGCCCCCCACTGACCCCGGGCCCTCGGGCAGTGCCGGAGTTTCCATATGGTCAGTCCGCCCCTGTATACGGTGCACTCCATACACTGGATGTAAATAGACGTCAATAGGATCACTCTCACTATTAGCAATAAACATGGCTTTAAACATTTCCTACTCTATCTAACACAAAAAGAAAGTTTTTGTTTTTTAAAATGCCTTAAACGCTAGAATAATGGGGAAAAAATATTGTAGTAAAGCTTAGGTGATCAAAAAGTGTTTAGTTTTAGATAGCTTAGGGGAGAATTAAAACACTATTAAACTCAAAAGCGAACATTTATTATTTTGCAGCTTACCAATTCTTAGATGTGATGGCTGCAATAGTTTCCTTTTTTAGGCTCTCTTTCTTTTATTTTCATCCGGTGATCCAGCCAGAAAGTCTGTTGTTTTTCAAAAGAACAGGCTCTGTTGCAAATTGTGTTGAGACAATCTATTTACCACTGTAAGGGGTGCTTGCAAAAATTATCTTTTTTTTTTTTTTTTTATGTAAAGCCTTTATCCCAAAAGGAAAAAAAAAAGGTGCTTGCTGTAGCTGCTTATAAAGTATTAGCAGGGCAGCACAGTGACTAAATGGTTAGCACTTCCTCCTGGCAGTACTAGGGTCGGTGGTTCAAATCCCAGCCATGGCACCTCCTGCCTGGAGTTTGCATGTTCTCCCTGTGCCTGCGTGGGTTTCCTCCAGTTTCCTCCCACGCTCCAAAGACATGCTGGTAGGTTAATTGTCTCCTGTCTAAATTGTCCCTAATATGTGTATGTATGAATGTGAGTTAGGGACCTTAGATTGTACACCCCTTGAGGGTTAGGGACTGATGTGACTGTAAAATACAGTCAGGTCCATAAATATTGGGACATCGACACAATTCTAACATTTTTGGCTCTATACACCACCACAATGGATTTGAAATGAAACGAACAAGATGTGCTTTAACTGCAGACTGTCAGCTTTAATTTGAGGGTATTTACATTTACATCCAAATAAGGTGAACGGTGTAGGAATTACAACAGTTTGCATATGTGCCTCCCACTTATTAAGGGACCAAAAGTAATGGGACAATTGGCTTCTCAGCCGTTCCATGGCCAGGTGTGTGTTATTTCCTCATTATCCCAATTACAATGAGCAGATAAAAGGTCCAGAGAAGATGCACACCAGAAGGGTTGGAGAGCTCTTCAAGGAGAGACTGTTTGTCTATGGACTTGTACATAGTTGCTTAGGAGATTAGTCCTCACAGTTCACAGTTCCTTGGGCATCCCATACACCCCTCAACCCCATCCAAGTTCAATATTCCTTAATAAAAGTTAAAAAAAAAAGTCTGTTGACTGTCTCCAGTGTGTTGAAGAAAATGCATGTTACTGACTGTGCAAGACCATAGGGGGACCCAAAACTCAGCGACTCCTAAGGAGGTATGGTAGGAAGCCTGTTAATACATCAAAACTCATTTTGATGCATCGCCATTGACTTCTGTAGGCCTCCCAATTCCCAGAATAAAGGATGTTTTATTTTTCAAAATCCACTGCACTGCAGCGCTAAGATGGCAACAAGTACTATGTTTATTATCGGGAAGTTGGACACATGCATTTGAACTTGTTGCAATGCATACGTTAAAAACGCAGCAATGTAAATGGACCCCAAGGGCTCATGTACACTGCAGCTGATAAACTGATTTTTAGGAGCTGTTCAGCGTTTTTTTCAGCAGCTCCTGAACTCTCCCTAATGTTCTCCTATGTGTCCATGTACACATCATCGTTTACAGTCGTTTACAGGCAGTTGAGTTTACAGTCTTCTTTTTGAATGCAGAAAAGCGTTCAGGAGTAGATTTTATCTGCGTTTCATACGCCAAACACTTGTAAATGCATGTAAACGCGGCTAAATGCGGCTAACTGCGTTTATAGGCATTTGCATTTACATTTTTTTTAACTCTTCCATTTCCAGATGCTGTCCAGAGCCTTTTCCCAGTACTCAATGGACCCGGTACACCATACTTTGAGGTTTTGCATGAAAGAAAATATATTAGACACTGCTGCAATAATTTATGCTCAGAAATGAGCTGGAACACATCCAAACACCACAAAAACAAAAGACAGCTAATCTCAACACATACTGCTCTCTCTGCTTCTGCTCTCTCTATTCCTCTCAAAATGTCTGAAATAGTTAATTTTTTACTGTTTTTCAGTGCATTCTGGGCATTTTGAAAGGTCTCGTGAGGTTATCTTTAACCCCTTGGCGCTGGCGCCTCCTGGCCCTTCAAGGGTTTCAGAAGCCAGGAAGCGGGGCGGGGTTTAGGGTCATGTGACTGCCATGACACGCCGTCACAGCGGTCACATGATCGGGAAAGGTCCCGATCAAAAGAGGAGATCGGGACCTTTCCGTGAGTACCGGACATGTGTGCTGGGAGTGTGCAGGGCGCGCGCTCTCAGCACATATTTTTTTTAAATAGAACGCAAATGTGCGGCCGCTCGGCGTCCAGGCCCAGACGCTGGAAGGCCGCACATTTGCGTTCGGCTGGAGCCAAGAGGTTAAAAAACGCTTCCAAACGCAAACACGCATAAACACGGTATGCAAATGCGGCAAAACAGACGTTTTTTAACCTACATTTTCCAGCAGTCAGTTTCCATTGTTCAGAAGTGTCCCGTGTACATGGAGCCTAAATATTTTGCGATGAAAGTGTTCCTCTTCCTAATTTCAGAAAGTTGAGGATGATGTCATTGAGATACAACCATCTAAGGCCTATAGATACTTTAGACTGTGAGCTCTTTAGCCAAGCTTTCCTTGTTCCCATTCTATTTTTATTCTGTGTGTGTTACATAGGAGCACATGATCGCCGGCAGGATTTGTGTCTCCGCCATTATTCCGAGCTATGGGAAGAAGTTTGGCCATTTAATCTTTAATCTGCTTGCTGAAAGCTGCGATCCTTTCCACGCTGCCTCTGCTCAGCTGTCTAATCTCAGCACAAACCCTTCATTCTGGAAGAAGAATGAGAATCTGAAGAATGAACCCGGAGATATGGAGCAGGCTGAGAGGACATGTACAATTATGTAAGAATTAAAGGAGGAAATGACAAGAAGGATGCAGTTGTGTATTTAGTGACTTGAGGATCCTGGTGTGGATTGGCACTTGTCCCTTTGAACTCTATGGAGGTTAATGCTTCACTGTGAGCAAACGTCCATCCAATATTTATCTTAAAGATACGCTTCACTCAATCATAGACGTCTTGTAAAGTCACTCCGGGACACAACGTGACTGCTAAGTGGCTCTAATATTCATTCTGACATTTATCTTGTACAGTTGGCTGCTCCACCCGATCAATCCCTCTGCAATCCTTATCTGACTTTGGTTGCTAAAGGGCCGGCGACATGAATTCCCATGCAGAGCTATTACAGAAAATCGAAACCCAATCAATGAAATCGTATATACGCCTCAATGCCCACATGCATCAAAGAAAAGGGCGAGCTTTATGCCGGCCATAGACGGGTTGAAAATTGGCCGAGAAAAAAAGATCAGACGATTTTCGCACCGTTAGTGGGTTAATTGGACAGCCATTTTTCGGGGGTTTTTGCAAATTTTTTTTATCGGGCATGTTGGAAAATTTGAAGCCGATTTTAACGATCAGCTGATTTTCCCGGCAATGATGGGCAAATCGGCCGATCGTTTTACCGATAAAAAATCGTGACCTGCAAGAAGAAGAAATATAAGAAGAAGAAAAAAAAAGGAGAAGAAGAAGAAGAATTCCAGTCCACTATTATATTTTATATGAAAAGTATTGCGGTTGCAACAAATGTATCCATTTGTATCCAAATAGAAACATCTGTATCTGAAATGGATACAAAAGGATACATTGTTGCAACCGCAAGACTTTTCATATAAAATATAATAGCGGACTGGAATTCTTAGGGACAGAAGTAATTATGGGGTTAAATGCCGGCCATGGACGGGACAAAAATCGGCCGATTTTTTTTACCGTTGGTGGTGACGTCGGCCAATTGAACAACCGATTTTTCGTTTATTCTTTTTTTAAAACGGCCGATTTTTGACCCATCTATGGCCTGCTTAAGTCTCACAGTTAGTTTTCTTTAGGCTCCATGTACACGGGACGTTTGGAAAACACTTTTGAACGATGGAAACTGACTGCTGGAAAACGTAGGTTAAAAAACATCAGTTTAGCCGCATTTTCATACTGCGTTTATGCACGTTTAGCTGCGTTTTTAACCACTTGCCTACAGGGAACTTATACCCCCTTCCTGCCCAGGCCAGTTTTCAGTTTTCAGCGCTGTCAGACTTTGAATGACAATTGCGCGGTCATGCAACACTGTACCCATATGAAATTTTTATCATTTTTTTTAAACAGATAGAGCTTTATTTTGGTGGTATTTAATCACCTCTGGGTTTTTTATTTTTTGCTAAACAAACCAAAAACAACTGAAAATTTTGAAAAAAAAAAATTTTTCTTAGTTTTTGTAATAAAATTTTGTAAATAAGTGATTTTTCTTTTTCACTGATGTGTGCTAATGAGGCTGCAGTGATGGGCACTGATAGGTGGTACTGATGAGGAGGCACTGATGGGTATTGGCAGGCATCACTGATGGGCACTGAAAGGCAGCACTCATATATGGCACTGATAGGTGGCACTGACTGGCACTGATAGGCAGCACTGATGGGCACTGATAGGCGGCACTGATGCACACTGATAGGTGACACTGATTGGCATTGATAGGTGGCACTGAAACGCAGCTCAGATGGGCACTGATATGTGGTATTGATGTGCACTGGTAGGCACTGATATGTGGCACTGATGTGGCACCTATGGGCACTGGCAGGTGGCATTGATGGACACTGACAGGTGGCACTGCTGGGGCCACACTGATCATCAGTGTACATGTCCCCTCTGACGAATCAATTACTGGCTCTCCTCTGTCAGCGTGACAGCTTGTGAGGGGAGATATGCCGATAACTGGCATTTCCTTATTTACATGTGATCAGCTGTGATTGGACACAGCTGATCACAAAACCGAGCTGACGTCTTCAGCTCTTTTCGTTGATCGGTGATCCACTGTGTCCCAGGGACATAGCACACCACCGATCGCTGCGCATTCCCGGAGCCATGCTCGCGTGGTTAGAGTGGGAGGACATCATATGACGTCCTCCCAAAACAAGAGAACCGCCTTGTGCCCATCATTTCCTTATACAGTGGGCTGGATGCCGTTAAAGATAACCTCAGGAGACCTTCCCAAATGCCCAGAATGCACTGAAAAACAGTAAAAAAATAACTATTTCAGACATTTTGAGAGAAATAGAGAGAGCAGAAGCAGAGAGAGCAGTATTTGTTGAGATTAGCTGTCTTTTTTGTTTTTGTGGTGTTTGGATGTGTTCCGGCTCATTTCTGTGCAGAAATTATTGCAGCAGTGACTAACATATTTTCTTTCATGCAAAACCTCAAAGTATGGTGTGCCGTGTCCATTTGAGTACCGGGAAATGCTTCACATGCATTTTTCATGATGAAAAAGGCTCTGGACAGCAACTAGAAATGGAAGAGTTAAAAAAAATTTCTAAACGCGGTTAGCCGCGTTTACAAGCGTTTGAAACACTGATAAAATCTACTCCTGAACGCAAGTTTGGTGCGTTAAAAAAAATGACTATAAACTCAACTGCCTGTAAACGACTCTGTGTACATGGACACATAGGAGAACATTCAGGGGCTGCTGAAAAAAACGCAGAAAAGCTCCTAAATGTCAGTTTTTCAGCTGCAGTGTACATGGAGCCTTAGAAAGCAGCCACAGTGTGAGAAGAAAAGCCTGTCCTCTGCCAGCATGTCGCAGGGAAGGGACCCCCTACTCCCTGTTCGGAAGCAATGATCTCCCTGCAGGGGACTGATACTCCCTTTGCTGAATCAGCCCTATAGATTTCTGCATTCAGCAAAGCCTGTGCTATGAGTAGTGGTGTATTCAGCTCTTGTGCTACCCTAGGCAACACTAAAATTGGGCGCCCCCCCGACACCTACAACCGCCAGCACCAAAGACCCAGCCAGCCCACGCCACTCTCTGCCAACCCACCCCGGGACCCCGCCGCCACTCTCTGCCAAACATGTCCCACCCACAGAGAGAGAAAGTTAGTCAGTCACTAACCTTAACCCCTCTGGAAAGCAGCCGGCCATCCCCAGAGCCAAGCCCAGTGTCTTCCTTCCTTGTGCGGGAAGCTTACACCCTCCAGCAGCGTGCAGCCTCCTCGAATTCTATGGTGGAGGCTCACCAGGTCTCCATCCATGCCACGTGTGTCTCTTCTTCTGGGGGGTGGTGCCCCCCCTGAAAATTGGCGCCCTAGGCATATGCCTTGTTTGCCTTGTGGTGAATACGCTACTGGCTATGAGCTGAATAGAGGGCATGAGCTCTGACTCAGTGGTAGACCTCTGCAGAGACACCACTGCTTCCACACAGGGAGCAATGTCCATCTTTGGAGCTGGCAGGGGACAGGCTACTCTACTCAAGCTGTGGCTGTTTTCCAAAGAAATAAACTGTAAAAAATGTTTTTTCAAAATTGTGTGATATTTTTAAATCTGCAGGCTTTGTTGAAATAATACCTGATGATGCTGCCACCCATGCCATACCATCGCTGGTGTCAGTGGGAAGAATAGTGCCCCATTACTGGTGTCAGTGGGAAGAATAGTGCCCCATTACTGGTGTCAGTGGGAAGAATAGCATCTCACTATTGGTGTCAGTGGGACAAATAGTACCCCATTATTGGTGTCAGTGGGAAGAATAGTACCACACCATTGGTGTCAGCGATAAGAATTGTGTCCAATTATTGGTGTCAGTAGAAAGAATAGTGCCCCTTTGTTGGTTTCAGTGGGAAGAATAGTGCCCCATTATTGGTGTCACTTGAAGGTATAGTGCCCCATTATTGATTGCTTTGGGAAAAATAGTGCCCCTTATTGGTGTCAGTGGGAGGAATAGTGCCCCTTTGTTGGTTTCAGTGGGAAGAACAATGCCCTATTATTGGTATCAGTGGGAAGAATAGTACCCCATCATTGGTGTCAGTGGGAAGAATAGTACCCCATCATTGGTGTCAGTGGGAAGAATAGTGCTCCTTTGTTGGTTTCAGTGGAAAGAATAGTGTCCCTTATTGGTGTCAGTAGAAGGAATAGTGCCCCTTTGTTGGTTTCAGTGGGAAGAACAATGCCCCATTATTGGTATCAGTGGGAAGAATAGTACCCCATCATTGGTGTCAGTGGGAAGAATAGTACCCCATCATTGGTGTCAGTGGTAAGAATTGTGTCCAATTATTGGTGTCAGTAGAAAGAATAGTGCCCCTTTGTAGGTTTCAGTGGGAAGAATAGTGCCCCATTATTGGTGTCAGTAGAAGGAATAGTGCCCCATTATTGGTTGCTTTGGGAAAAATAGTGCCCCTTGTTGGTGTCAGTGGGAGGAATAGTGCCCATTTTTAGTTTCAGTGGAAAGAATAGTGTCCCATTATTGGTGTCAGTAGAAGGAATAATGCCCCTTTGTTGGTTTCAGTGGGAAGTACAATGCCCCATTATTGATGTCACTTGGAGGACTAGTGCCCCATTTTTGGTTTCTGTAAGGAGAATAGTGCCCCTTATTGGTGTCAGTGGGAGGAATAGTGCCACTTATTGGTGTCAGTGGAAGGAATAGTGCCCCATCATTGGTGTCAGTGGGAGGAATAGTGCCACTTATTGGTGTCAGTGGAAGGAATAGTGCTCAAATTGGTGTCAGTAGAAGGGATAGTGTCCCGTTATTGTTAGTGGGAGGAACAGTCCTCCATTGCTGGTGTCAGTAGAAGGAATACTGCCCCATTATCGGTGTAATTGGGGGGAATAGTCCCCCATCAATGGTGTCAGTGGAAGAATATTGCTCCTTATTGTTGTCAGCAGGAGGAATAGTGTCTCACCATTGGTGTCTGTGGAAAGAATAGTGCCCCATTATTGGTGTCAGTAGAAGGAATAGCGCCACCTTGTTGGTGTCAGTAAGAGGAATAATAGCTCGCTGGTATCTGTGGGAGGAATAGTATCCTATTGATGGGCAGAGCTAGAAAAAAACAATAAAAGCCAGGAGGACATCCTGGTCACATAACCTGTCAAAGTCATTGTGTATGATATACATTGCTTTAACCCCTTCAGGTCTAAGGGGTAAAACAAATCTAAATGCCTAAGCACAATTCTGCAACATTGCCATGTGGTAGTCAAACTGTACATATCATGACAACTACTTTGTACATCCAGGTGGATTATACTGCGTTTTTTTCAGGACAAATTGGGCTTTCATTTGGTGGTAAATGGTAATGGATAGCTCCTGATTTTTTTTATTATCAAAGAAAAACTGGCCCAAAATAGTAAAAAAAAAAATCATTTTTTTTTATTTAGCTGTGTGTTTCTTGTTTCGACCATAACCTACCACCAAAGAACAACCCAAAATAAACTCTCCAGCTCTTGACGATTGCAACGTTACCATATATGTGTGTTATTTGTTGTTTGTACCCGTAGTACAGCCCAGAAACAATAGTGCACATTTTGTTTTTGTCATTTTTTTTTACCTAAAACACACTGACACTAACTGACACTGATAACAATTTTTTTTTTTAAATCCTGAGCTTTGACCCTGACCTTGACCCAAACACTAACCCTGGCACTGAACTAGATCAAACGTTGATCTAGGTATTTTTATTTATTTTTTTATTTGTTAATGTTTATTTATCTTTTTTTTTTTACAAACATTTTTTTTTCCTCTATGCCAGGAGTTAGAGAGATACAATGTATCTCTCTCCTCCATTCCTAGAGAGAGGAAAAAAACAAGGGGGCCGAGCTGTACAGTGACTAATCACTGTGATAGCCAATCAGAGGCTATCACAGCGATCATGTGACCTGGAATCGGGAGTCCCGGGTTCTGATCATTAGAACTGGACCCGGGGCTCTCAGTGACATTGCGGTCTCTGTGCTGGGAGTGCGCCGAGCAGCGCGCTCCCAGCAGAAAGACAGGTGCGCAAATATGCGGCCCCACGGAAAAAAGCCCAGTTCTGTGAGGCCGCATATTTGTGTGACGTCGGCGCCAAGGGGTAAGTAAACTAAATATACCCAATTAAGGTTGACATCTACTTTCATTAAAGAATATGTCACCCCTACATTTCATATTCCTTATATGTGTCTGTTGTACCTTGTGCTTGTGTGAAACCATATCCTGTTTTCTTTGTATTGCTTCCTTTGTGTGAAATACCTGGGGATCCTGCCTGCTTTCCTATTTAAAAACTGACCATGCTAGGCATGAGAGCACATCCATACTAGTGTGGTCGGTTTTCTGGCTGTGCTGAGAACTTCAATGATTAGACTTTGTGCTGACACGCCCCATGCCCCCCATCGTGCACAGCCATTCACTGGGAAGATCAGTGTGCTGCTGTTTCTCCGCCCCCACCTCTCTAAGCTTCTTATTCAGCTGAGAACAGAAATTATGTGATCACATATAAATGAAAGAAAAATAAAAGTATACTTTTTCTATAAATATATATACACACTGCTCAACAAAATTAAAGGAACACTTTTTAATCAGAGTAAAGCATCAAGCCAATTAAACTCCTGTGATATTGATCTGGTCAGGTAAGTAGCAGAGGGGGTTGTTAATCGGTTTCAGCTGCTTTGGTGTTAATGAAATTAACAACAGGTGCATTAGATGGGCAACAATGAGGAGACCCCCAAAACAGGAATGGTTTTACAGGTGGAGGCCACTGACATTTTTTCCCTACTCATCTTTTCTGAATGTTTTTCACTAGTTTTGCATTTGGCTAGGGTCAGTGTCACTACTGGTCGCATGAGGCCATACCTGGACCCTACAGAGGTTGCACAGGCAGTCCAACTCCTCCAGGATGGCACATCAATACATGCCATTGCCAGAAGGTTTGCTGTGTCTCCCAGCACAGTCTCAAGAGCATGGAGGAGATTCCAGGAGACAGGCAGTTACTCTAGGAGAGCTGGACAGGGCCGTAGAAGGTCATTAACCCATCAGCAGGACCTGTATCTGCTCCTTTGTGCAAGGAGGAACAGGATGAGCACTGCTAGAGCCCTACAAAATGACCTCCAGCAGGCCACCGGTGTGAATGTCTCTGACCAAACAATCAGAAACAGACTTCATGCGGGTGGCCTGAGGGCCGGACGTCCTCTAGTGGGCCCTGTGCTCACTGCCCGGCACCATAGAGCTCAATTGGCATTTGCCATTGAACACCAGAATTGGCAGGTCCACCACTGGCCCCCTGTGCTTTTCACAGATGAGAGCAGGTTCACCCTGAGCACATGTGACAGACGTGAAAGGGTCTGGAGAAGGCGTGGAAAACGTTCTGCTGTCTGTAACATCATTCAGCATGACTGCTCTGATGGTGGGTCAGTGATGGTCTGGGGGGCATATCCATGGAGGGACGCACAGACCTCTACAAGCTAGACAATGGCCCCCTGACAGCCATTAGGTATCGGGATGAAATCCTTGGACCCATTGTCAGACCCTACACTGGTGCAGTGGGTCCTGGGTTCCTCCTGGTACACAACAATGCCCGGCCTCAGTATGCAGGCAGTTCCTGGAGGATGAAGGAATTGATACCATTGAATGGCCCCCACGCTCCGCTGACCTAAATCCAATAGAACACCTCTGGGATATCATGTTTCGGTCCATCCGACACCGCCAGGTTGCACCTCAGACTGTCCAGGAGCTCAGTGATACCTTGGTCCAGATCTGGGAGGAAATCCCCCAGGACACCATCCATCGTCTCATTAGGAGCCTCCCCCGATGTTGTCAGGCATGCATATAAGCACGTGGGGGCCATACAAACTACTGAGGACCATTCTGAGTTGCTGCAATGACATTTCAGCAAAATCAATTATCCTGCTGCATCCTTTTATCACTTTGATTTTCGGGGTGTCTTTGAATTCAGTCCTCTGTAGGTTGATAATTTTCATTTCCATCAAACGATGGGGCATCCTTATGTTCCTAACAAATTACCCCGTCCATGTCAGTATAGAGATCCAGCATGAGATTTTTCCCCATTGAGATCTGATGTGTTCCTTTTATTTTTTTGAGCCGTGTATATTGCCTTTCATTTCCATTTTAAACTGAATGGGTTGTGTTACAAGGTGAAGGTTTACATAGAATTTCCTTAATGTATCTCACATCATCTACCTGGCTTGGAGGGACATTGACGTCACACCATTACTGAACCAGAGGGTGTCATGGCCAGCTGAGTCCTGCCTGTAACATGTAGCAAGTTATTTGAATAAAGACCATGATGAGGCTTTGTGGCTCTGTGTTATGTTCCTGTTTGTTCTGGATAACCACTTATCACATGACCGAGGCTGCAGGGATCACTCCATCTCCTGATCTGTGACCTTAATTAGTCCTTTCACCCTGCTTGGCAGTGGCAGATGACGGGACTTCCAAGTAATCAGTTCATGCATTCATAGGAAAATATACAGCATTTGCCACAAATCTTTTACAAGGGAACTTTCTTTTCTTTTCTTTTTCTATTAGGTACATATATGTGTGGGGACAATAAAAATGTAAAATGTTTTAAAAGGGCTCTTTTATTCATGAGAGCTCCCTGTACACATTATGGACCATATCACTTTTTGCTTCTTTGGTATTGGTCTGCTGGTTCTTCTGATATGAAAGTTGTCTTTACTTGAAGCTGTGCGCAGGCTGTGCAAAGTCTTTACATATTCTAGGCGAAAAGCAAGAGGACTTTAAATAAGCTTTCATTCACTTCTGTAGCTACAGGCATTGTGGAGAAATTCAGCTTCAAAGTTTACAACAGAGGGAATAAAATCTTATCCTGTCTCCTATTTATTTCTATTACAATAGAATATTGGCAGCCTGCCTGCCTACTAATGTAAACACACAGCGGGTGTTTGCTAAGCTGTTAGAATCTGCCTGAAACCTGACTTTAGAGTTTTTGTTGTGATCTTTTGAGAAGGAATGTCAGTGGGAGGAATAGTGTTCCATCACAGGCAGGGGCGGACTAACCATTTGGAAACTCGGGCACTGCCCGAGGGCCCGGGGCCAGTAGGGGGCCCCATGAGATGCCCCTGGTACCTTTTATCATAGGATTTTTTGAGTTTGGTCAAGGACACAGGGGCCCCATGATCCCCTATTGCCCGGGGGGGCCCCATGAGTTGTCAGCCCTGATCACAGGTGTCATTGGGAGGGATAGTGCTCTGTCAGTGGTGTCAGTGAGAGGAATAGTGTAGCATTGTTGGTGTCAGTAGGTGGAGCAGTGCCCCATCATTGGTGTCAGGGAAAAGAATGGGACCCCATCTTTGGTGTCAGAGAAAGGAATTATGCCCCATTGTTGGTGTCAGGAAAGAAATTATGCCCTATCGTTGGTAGCAGGGGAAGGAATATCGCCCCATTATTAGTGTCAGCTGAAGGAATAGTACCCCATTATGGGTGTCAGGGAAAGGAATGGTTGTCCGTCATTGGTGTCAGGGAAAGGAATTATGCCCCATCATTGGTGTCAGGGGAAGGAGTGGTGCCCCACCATTGGTGTCAGGAAAATAAATTATGCCCCACTGTTGATGTCAGGGGAAGGAATGGTGCCCCCTCCTCCTGGTGTCAGTAGAAGAATTAGTGACCCATCGTTGGTGTCAGGGGAAGGAATGGTGTCTCCTCTTCTTGTTGTCAGTAGAAGCAATAGTGACCCATCATTGGTGTCGGGGAAGGAGAGGTGCCCCCTCCACTTGGTGTCAGTAGAAGGAACAGTGACCCATCATTGGAGTCAGGTGAAGGAATGGTGTCTCTTTCTCTTGCTGTCTGTAGAAGGAACAGTGACCCATCATTGGTGTTGGGTGAAGGAATGATGCCCCCTCCTCTTGGTGTCAGTAGAAGGAATAGGGACCCATTGTTGGTGTCAGGTGAAGGAATAATGCCCCTTCCTCTTGGTGTCAGTAGAAGGAACAGTGACCCATCATTGGTGTCGGGTAAAGGAATGATGCCCCTTCCTCTTGGTGTCAGTAGTAGGAACAGTGACCCATCGTTGGTGTCGGGTGAAGGAATGATGCCCCTTCCTCTTGGTGTCAGTAGAAGGAACAGTGACCCATCGTTGGTGTCGGGTGAAGGAATGATGCCCCTTCCTCTTGGTGTCGGTAGAAGGAACAGTGATCCATCGTTGGTGTCGGGTGAAGGAATGATGCCCCTTCCTCTTGGTGTCGGTAGAAGGAACAGTGACCCATCGTTGGTGTCGGGTGAAGGAATGATGCCCCTTCCTCTTGGTGTCGGTAGAAGGAACAGTGACCCATCGTTGGTGTCGGCTGAAGGAATGATGACCCCTCCTCTTGGTGTCAGTAGAAGGAACAGTGACCCATCGTTGGTGTCGGGTGAAGGAATGATGCCCCTTCCTCTTGGTGTCAGTAGAAGGAACAGTGACCCATCGTTGGTGTCAGGTGAAGGAATGATGCCCCTTCCTCTTGGTGTCAGTAGAAGGAACAGTGACCCATCGTTGGTGTCAGGTGAAGGAATAATGCCCCTTCTTCTTGGTGTCAGTAGAAGGAACAGTGACCAATCGTTGGTGTCAGGTGAAGGAATAATGCCCCTTCCTTCTGGTGTCAGTAGAAGGAACAGCAAGCCAGGAGGAGAGCCGAGTCACATAGCATATTAAAGTCCTCCATCAAGGTTTCCAGTCACGGAGTTTTCTCTGCTGCCCTAAAGTGTTCCTGTCATCACAGAGTCATTTATATTCATAGCTCCACCTGTAAAACAAGAGGTAACTTACTTACCTTTCCAATGGTCCAAGTATTATATTGCTGTCACTTTCCCACTCCCCAGACGCTTTTTTGTACATCCTGTAGTGACCTATGAGCGGGTAACCACAATGGCTGTTGGCCGGTATGACCGGTATGGGAGCAAATATTCCACACCCTCAGTGTAGATCACATGCAGTGGCTGTAGAATGGAGAAATGAGAGCTCATTGACACAAGGCCGATGGAAAGGTAAGTATAATTGTTGTTTACAGGTGGCTTATTAAGTAAATGTGACCTTGTGGTGACAGGGGCACTTGAAGGAGAGGGAGCTCCATTAAACAGTCATGACCAAAAATATTGGCACCCCTGCGTTTCTGTCAGATAATGCATCACTTCGCCCAGAAAATTGTTGCAGTTACAAATGTTCTCATGTTTATTTATTTTGTTTGTATTGGTATGACATAAAAAAGTGGAGAAACAAAAAGCCAAATCTGAATCATTCCATGCAAAACTCCACAAACAGACTGGAGAAAATTATTGGCACCTTCTCAAAATTGTAAGAAATAATTGCATTCCAAGTTTGTGATGCTCCCATAATTTGTATTTAAACTCACCGGTATCAATTAACAGGTGCTGACAATATAGAAATAACAGCGGCAACCAGTTAAAATGGTGAAAAATTGACTCAGACTTTCTATTGGGTGTCTCTGTGTGCCACATGGAGCATGGAGGATAAGGATACAAATTGTGGAAAAGCATGGACAATCTCAAGGTCACAAGTCCATCTCCAGAGATCTTAATGTTCCTGTGTCCACTGTGCGCAACATTGTTAAGAAGCTTACAGCCCACGGGACTGTAGCTAATCTCCCTGGATGTGGACAAAAGAGAAAAACTTGATCAAAGATTGCAAAAAAAGATTGTTTGAATGGTGGCTAAAGAACCTCCATCAACTTCCAGACAAATTAAAGCTGACCTTCAGACACAGGGTAGAACTATGTCAGCTCCCACTATAAGTGGCCATCTGAATCAAAAGGGATGCTATGGTAGGAGACCCAGGAGGGTCCCAGTGTTGGCACAGAAACATAAAAAAGCCAGATTGGAGTTTGCCAAAACTTACCTGAAGAAGTCAAAATCCTTTTGGGAGAATGTGTTGTGGACAGATGAAACAAAATTACAGCTTTTTTGTAAAGTCCATCATTCTACTGTTTTCAGAAAAAGAAATGAGACCTTTAACTGCCTCCCGCCCACCATATAAGGTAATGACGGGCGCAAGGCGGCTCTCTCGTTCTGGTAGCACGTCATATGACATCCTCCCACTCTAACCACGCATGCACGGCTCCGGGGGCGTCCCTCCAGCACAGCGGATCACCGATCAACGGAAAGAGCCGAAGATGTCGGCTCGGTCATGTGATCCGCTGTGTCCAATCACAACTGATCACATGTAAATAAGGAAATGCCGTTTATCGGCATTTCTCTCCTCTCGAGCTGTCACGCTGACAGAGGAGAGGAGAGGAGAGCCGGTAATCACCATTCCTCGGAGAGGATATCTACACTGATCATCAGGGCACTGATGATCAGTGTGCCCTGGTGATCAGTGTAGCCTCAGCAGTGCCACCTGTCAGTGCCCATCAGTGCCAATTCAATGCCACATTTCAGTGCCTACCAGTGCACATCAATGTCACATGTCAGTGCCCATCTGAGCTGCCTTTCAGTGTCACCCATCATTGCCAGACAGTGCCACCTATCAATGCTAGTCAGTGCCACCTATCAGTGCTGCCAATCAGTGCCGCCTAACAGTGCCAATCAGTGCCGCCTAACAGTGCCAATCAGTGCCGCCTATCAGTGCTGCCAGTCAGTGCCGCCTGTCAGTGCTGCCAGCCAGTGCCACCTAACAGTGCCAGTCAATGCCGCCTATCAGTGCCATATATGAGTGCTGCCTTTCATTCCCCGTAAGTGATGCCTGTCAATGCCTATCAGTGCCACCTACCAGTGCCTCCTGATCATTGCCCATCAGTGCCACCTATCAGTGCCCATCAGTGCAACCTATCAGTGCCCATCACTGCAGCCTCATTAGTGCACATCAGTGAAGGAGAAAAATCACTTATTTACAAAATGTTATAACAAAAAGTAAGAAAAAACGTTTTATTTTCAAAATTTTCAGTTGTTGTTGGTTTGTTTAGTAAAAAATAAAATCCCAGAGGTGATTGAATACCACCAAAGAAAGCTCTATCTGTCTCCAAAAAAATTATAAAAATGTCATATGGGTACAGTGTTGCATGACCACGCAATTGTCATTTAAAGTGCGACAGCGCTGAAGCTGAAAACTGGCCTGGGCAGGAAGGAGGTATAAGTGTCCTGTAGGCAAGTGGTTAAAGAAAAGAATCCAGTCCCTCCAGTCACACATGGTGGGGGTCACTGATGTTTTGGGGTTGCTTTGCTGCTTCAGGCACTGGATGTCCTGACCGTGTGCATGGCATTATGAAATCTTAAGACTACGAAAGAATTCTGGGGCGCAATGTAGGGCCCAGTGTCAGAAAGTTGGGTTTCTGTCAGAGGTCATGGGTCTTACAGCAGGACAACAACCCAAATCACACGTCAAAAAGCCCCCAGAAATGGTTTCAGACCAAGCGCTGGAGAGGACTGAACGGGCCAACAATGAGTCCAGATCTCAATCCCATAGAGCTCCTGTGGAGAGATCTCAGAACAGCAGTTGGGAAAAGGAACCTTCCAATCTGAGAGACCTGGAGCAGTTGGTGAAAGAAGAGTGATCCAAAATTCCAGTAGAGAGGTGGAAGAAACTCATTGATGGTTACAGGAAGCCATTGATTTCAGTTATTTTTTCTAAGGGGTGTGCTACCAAATATTAAATTGAGGGTGCCAATAATTTTGTCCAGCCCATTTTGGGGGGGGGGGGGGGGGTTTCCGTGGAACGTGTCAGATTTGGCTTTTGTTTCTCCACTTTTTTGGTCCTATCAATACAAACAAAAGAAATAAACATGAGAATGCCTAAACATTTGTAAATTGAACAATTTTCTGGGCGAAGTGGTGCATTACGTGATAGAAATGCGGGGCTGCCAATATTTTTGGCCATGACTGTAAAGGAGCCTCCTCGTATTAAAGCTGTTGATTCCCCGTAGCCTGGTCATGTTGTAGCTGGAGTTCTTAGAAGCCATGCCATGCAGAAAGAACCGTGACAGATGACCCTGGCCTTCAGACGTCATTTGTAAAGATCAATCAGACATAGCTGAGATGTTTGGATGGTCCTTTGACTGTTGATTAACTAATAAATGTATGCGGAACTTTGTGTAAAGGTGAAATGATGCCAAGACTAGAGCACACTAGAGCCGGGGGTGGGGGTGGGGGAGGGGCGCTCTTATCATGTAGACACCATTGTTTTCTTAATTATGTGTCACTGTCACCCAGCATTGTGTGATTGAAGCCTAGCTCCAGCCCAAACTGAATTTTTAAAGGTGGATTTTGCCTTTAACCACTTGTCTACAGGGCACTTTTACCCCCTTCCTGCCCAGGCCAATTTTCAGCTTTCAGCGCTGTTGCACTTTGAATGACAATTGCGCGGTCATGCAACACTGTACCCAAACAAAATTTTTATTATTTTTTTGAGACATATAGAGATCTCTTTTGGTGGTATTTAATCACCCCTGGCGTTTTTATTTTTTGCTAAACAAACTAAAAAAGACTGAAAATTTTGAAAAAAAAAAGTTTTTCTTAGTTTCTGTGATAAAATGATGGGCATTGATAGTCTGCACTGACGGGCACTGATAGATGGCACTGATGAGGCGGCACTGGTAGGTGGCATTGATGGTCATTGACAGGCATCACTGATGGGCATTGAAAGGCAGCACTCATATATGGCACTGATAGGCGGCACTGACTAGCACTGATAGGCGGCACAGATGTGCACTTATAGGCAGCACTGACTGGCACTGAGAGGCAGCACTGATTGGCGGCACTGATAGGCGGCACCGTCTGGCACTGATAGTTGGCACTGAAATGTAGTTCTGATGGGCACTGATATGTGGCATTGATGTGCACTAATGGGCACTGGTATGTGGCACTGATATGAGGCATTGATGGGCACTGATAGGCACTGCTATGTGGCATTGATGGGCACTAATGGGCACTGATATGAGGCATTGATGGGCACTGATAGGCACTGCTATGTGGCATTGATGGGCACTGATAGGCACTGCTATGTGGCATTAATGGGCACTGATAGGCACTGATATGAGGCATTGATGTGCACTAATGGGCACTGGTATGTGGCATTGATGGGCACTGATAGGCACTGATATGTGGCATTGATGGGCACTGATAGGCACTGATATGAGGCATTGATGTGCACTGGTAGGAACTGATATGTGGCATTGATGGGCACTGATAGGCACTGATATGAGGCATTGATGTGCACTGGGAGGCACTGATATGTGGCACTGATGGGCACTGACAGGTAGCACTGATGGGGCTACAGTGCCCTGATGATCAGTGTAGGTGTCCCCTCTGAGGAATGCCTCTTACCGGCTCTCCTCTCCTCACGCGCTGTCAGTGGGAGGAGAGGACCGCCAATAACCGGCATTTCCTTGTTTAAATGCAATCAGCTGTGATTAGGCAACTCGGGCACTGCCTGAGGGCCCAGGGTCAGTAGGGGGCCCCATGAGATGCCCCTGGTACCTTTTTCATAGGCTTTTTTGAGTTTGGGCAAGGACACAGGGGCCCCATGATCCCCTATTGCCCGGGGGCCCCATGAGTTGTCAGTCTGCCCCTGGCTGCAACGTATGACATTTTTGGTCCCTGCAGCGTCTGGATGACAGCATGGCATGCACAGAGTAGAGTCCATGGGAGAAGCGATAGGTGACAGAGTTCTCCCTGATCATCAATCTGAAGTTCAAGGTGAGGGAGGCGTGCAGCTACTACATACGTGTGCAATCAGAGAAGTTGCACTTTTCCCGGGACTGATAAAGCCGTATTGATAAGGGATATCGATCGCTCCATTCCAGTTTAGAGACGCTGTAGCTGAGCAATCCCAACAACTAGGCCTTCGGGATACACAGAGCGATCGCAATCAGGACTTCCAGCTATTGGGGGAGATTGTCATCACATGAAAGGTAAAGTCTGAATCCATTCCTGACATGTCGCAGCGTTCAGTGGGGGCCAGGGGTGGACTGACCATTTGGAAACTCCGGCACTGCCCGAGGTCAGTAGGGGGCCCCATGAGATGCCCCGGTACCTTTTTATAGACTTTTTTTAGTTTGGGCAAGGATACAGGGGCCCCATGATCCCCTATTACATGGGGGCCCCATGAGTTGTCAGTCCGCCCCTGATGGGGGCTCAACAGTTTGCATCCCCTGGCAGAAATCGGGAAATGTTGCCACTGATAATATCACAGATCGTGCCAAAAACTGCCTTTTACTTACCCACTTCAGGTCCAGACACTTTCACCCCCTTCCTGTCCGGGCCAATTTTCAGCTTTCAGAGCTATCACACTTTGAATGACAATTGCGCGGTCATGCAACACTGTACCCATATGAAATTTTTTAGCCTTTTTCTGAGACAGATAAAGCTTTATTTTGGTGGTATTTATACACAACTGGGATTTTTTATTTTTTTTGCTATATAAACGAAAAAGTCCAAACATTTTGAAAAAAAGCATTTTTCTTATAAGGTTTTGCAAATAAATAATATTTCATCATAAATCTTGGCCAAAATTTATTCAGTTATCTTTTTATTAAAAAAAAAAAAAACCCCAAATTACTTTATAACCAAAAATTGTAATTTTTAAACATTTTTTTGACATTTTTATTTTTTATATTATGTTTTTTTGTTTTTACATACTGTCACTCTAGCAGTACAGTGTCACCATGGTGACACTGTACTACTTGTGGGGGGTGATGAAGATTTTTTTTTTTACACTGATTGCTTTTACACCCATAAAGGCTGTAAAAGCAATAATTTCTCCTTCTCTCTGGCTGCATTCTTGCAGCCATTGAGAACTACTGTGTGAGCTGTGATTGGTCACAGCTTGTCACATGGTACAAGGATGTTGTGAATAGCATTGTACCATGTGATCTCTGTGATCATTCACAGATTTCACACGTAGTAAGCAATGATGTCAGAAGTGACATCTTGCTTACTACTCTTCATGTGATCACTGATTGGCCAATCAGTGATCACATGATGGGGACCTCACACAGAGGTCCTGTATGACGATCGGTGTTCCACTGTGTCCGGAGTCGCGGATCGCGGTGCTGCACGCTCCCAGGGAGCGCGCACAAGCAGGGGGCGGAGAGGCAAATTATAAACGTCCACCCGCCCCTGCACTGCCACCGTCTGGTCGTTTATATACAATGGCCGGATGGGAGGTGGTTAAGGATGGTGATCATATGAAGCCGTTTATTGTCACGTAGTTGTTTGGCTTCTTTTAAAATCATAATGATAACAAAAAGATCAAAAGTTTCCCTCCCCTGGAATGTTTGGCCTTGATACAGACACACAAGGTGACACACACAGGAGAAAATGGCAGTTAAGGGCTCATGTACACGGGGCATTTGGAAAACACTTCTGAATGATGGAAAACGTAGGTTAAAAAATGTCTGTTTAGCTGCGTTTATGCGCGTTTGCTTTTGAGAAGCGTTTTTTTAAAGATAACCTCAGGAGACCTTCCAAAATGCCCAGAATGCACTGAAAACAGTAAATAATGAACTATTTCAGACATTTTGAGAGAAATAGAGAGAGCAGAAGCAGAGAGAGCAGTATGTGTTGGGATGACCTGTCTTTTCTGGTTGTATTCACTATGGATCCCATCATAATGTGGCACCTTCTACCATTTTTTCCTTCACGCGAAACCTGGAACTGACTGCGCTGGTGTACCGGGTCCATTTGAATACATGGAAAACACTTTGAATGCATTTCTGATGATGAAAAAAGGCTCTGGACAGCATCTGGACATGGAACAGTTAAAATCGCTTCTAAACGCAAACGCTTATAAACGCCCTTAGGGAGATGTTGTCACTTGTAGTGCCTCCCTAGACCTCATCTGCATGGATTAACCCCTCGCCTACCGGGCACTTTTACCCCCTTCCTGCCCAGGACAATTTCCAGCTTTCAGCGCTGTTGCACTTTGAATGACAATTGCGCGGTCATGCAACACTGTACCCATATGAAATTTTTATCATTTTTTTGTGACTGATAGAGCTTTCTTTTGGTGGTATTTAATCACCTCAGGGTTTTTTATTTTTCTTAGTTTTTGTTATAAAATTTTGTAAATAAGTGATTTTTCTCCTTCACTGATGTGCGTTAATGAGGCTGCACTGATGGGCACTGATAGGTGGAACTGATGGGCACTGATGAGGAGGCACTGATAGGTGGCACTGATAGGCGGCACTGACTGGCACTGTTAGGTGGCACTGATTGGCACTGTTAGGTGGCACTGATAGGCAGCACTGACAGGCACTGATAGGCGGCACTGATAGGTGGCACTGACTGGCACTGATAGGCGGCACTGACTGGCACTGATGGGTGACACTGAAAGGCAGCTCAGATGGGCACTGATATGTGGCATTGATGTGCACTAGTAGGCACTGATATGTGGCGGATCTGTGACACCCCACACTCACAGGATGTCCTCAGTCCTCAGGGCTGTATGACACAGGACCAGGGGCGGACTGGCCATTTGGAAACTCGGGCACCAGCCAAGGGCCCGGGGTCAGTAGGGGGCCCCATGAGATGCCCCTGGTTCCTTTTTCATAGGCTTTTTTGAGTTTGGGCAAGGACACAGGGGCCCCATGATCCCCTATTGCCCGGGGGCCCCATGAGTTGTCAGTCCACCCCTGCACAGGACATCATACCACCTGGAAAACTGAGGACATCTACTGGTGGGAAAAGGTAAAAGCAGATGAGTACTGAAGCCAGAGTGTTCTTTTTACTTTTCCTTTTTTAACCACTTCACGTCCGGACACTTTCACCCCCTTCCAGTCCAGGCCAGTTCTCACGTTTGAATGCCAACTACTCAGGCATGCAGCACTGTACCCACATGACATTTTAATAATTTTTTTAGATAGGTAAAGCTGGGTTTTTTATTTTTCGCTTTATAAATGAAAAAAGATCTCAAATAAAAAAAATAAAAAAAGAAACAAACAAAAAAAAAAAACATGTTTTTCTTATAAAATTTTTGCAAGCAAATAATGTTTATAATAATAATAATAAATCTAGGCCAAAATGTATTCTGCTACCTTTCAAGTAAAAAAAACAAACAAATCAGTACATGTATAAAAAAAACATTTTATTTATTTTTTTATTTTTTACATTTTTTATTTTATTTTACATGTTTTATTTATTTTGTAATTATTTATTTTTTACATACCCCTACCCTAGCAGTACCGTGGGAGATGATCAGGATTTGTTTTTTACACTGCTTGCTTTTGCAGCCCTGCTGGCTGTAAAAGCAATAATTTCTCACTCTCTCTGGCTGCATTCTTGTGAATGGAGAGAGAGCTGTGATTGGTCACAGCTTATCACATGGTATAAGGCTGCTGTGACATTTTGGTGCCCTTTGGTGCGTTTTTCTTGTAAAAATTTTGCAAATAAATAATCTTTCTTCATAAATCTAGGCCAAAATGTATTCCGCTACCTTTCAATTAAAAAAAACAAACAAATCAGTATATATATATATATATATATATATATATATAAAAACATTTTTAATTTTTTTTTCCAAAATGTTTTTACATTTTTATTTTATTTGATGTTTTATTTATTTATGTAATTATTTTGATTTAATGAGCCTGAGCTGTGACCTGAAAAGAAAATTGTTGGACATGAAAATCCTTTTCTGTGGCAACATGAGGAGAAATGAAAGGCTGAGTCAGTTGAATTTTCGAAATCAATGGTGGCGCCATCGGATTATAAAACGCATAAAATTTCAGATTTTCTAAAGAAAATTTGTTTGGAATTTGATCCTTGTATGGCCTGCATTAGGCTGGGTTCACACTTGTGTGGTGCGGTATATCGCATGTGACCGACGTTTCGTTTTTCAGACAAAAAATTGGCCAATAAACGAACCGAACGAGCAGGCAAAAAAAATCGGACGATCGTTCTTCCAATATTCTCATCATGTGTACGGGGCCTAAGAGTAGAAGGGGGTAGGGGGGAGCGGGAAGCAGGACTACAAGGGGTGGGAACCACGTGATGCAGGTCACGGTAAAATATTGGAGGGGTATATGTATGGGCACTCTGGTCGAACATCAGGGGGTAAGGCAGAGTCAGGTTATGTAAGAGGTCGATGAACCAACCCACGAGAGGGCTATTGCTAGCCTATTACCCGCCTCCTGACCGCCATACAGTACAATGACGGGCGCAAGGCGGTTCTCTCGTTCTAGGAAGACGTCATATGAAGTCCTCCCATTCTAACAGCGCATGTGCGGCTCCCGGAACACGTAGTGCGACGATCAACGGAAAGAGCCGAAGATGTCGGCTCGGTCATGTGATCAACTGTGTCCAATCACAGCTGATCGCATGTAAACAGGGAAATGCCGGTTATATACATTTCTCTCCTCACGAGCTGTCACACTGACAGAGGAGAGGAGAGCCGGTAATCGGCATTCCTCAGAGGAGACATCTACACTGATCATCAGGGCACTGATGATCAGTGTGCCCTGATGATCTGTGTAGCCCCAGCAGTGCCACCTGTCAGTATCCATCAGTGCCAGCTATCAGTGCCACCTGTCAGTGTTCATCAGTGCCAGCTGTCAGTGCTCATCAGTGCCATCTGTCAGTGTTCATCAGTGCCAGCTGTCAGTGCTCATCAGTGCCAGCTGTCAGTGTTCATCAGTGCCACCTGTCAGTGTTCATCAGTGCCAGCTGCCAGTGCTCATCAGTGCCACCTGCTAGTGCCCATCAGTGCCACCTGTCAGTGTTCATCAGTGCCAGCTGTCAGTGCTCATCAGTGCCACTTGCCAGTGTCCATCAGTGCCAGCTCTCAGTGCTCATCCATGCTACCTGCCAGTGCCCATCAGTGCAAGCTCTCTGTGCTCATCCATGCCACCTGCCAGTGCCCATAAATACCACCTGTCAGTGCCTATCAGTGCCACCTGTCAGTGTTCATCAGTGCCAGCTGCCAGTGCCCATCAGTGCCACCTGTCAGTGTCTATCAGTGCCACCTGTCAGTGTTCATCAGTGCCAGCTGTCAGTGTTCATCAGTGCCACCTGTCAGTGTCTATCAGTGCCACCTGTCAGTGTTCATCAGTGCCAGCTGTCAGTGCTCATCAGTGCCACCTGCCAGTGTCCATCAGTGCCAGCTCTCAGTGCTCATCCATGCCACCTGCCAGTGCCCATCAGTGCCACATCATTGCCACATATCAGTGCCTACCAGTGCACCGTACCCACCAGTGTAATGATGCCATCATTGAAGATAACCCAACACCAGCACACAGGCGAAGAGGACCCTGGACACCATGCAAACCAATCACAGCAATCACATGATACAGGAGCCATGCCGAGTTCCTGGGTGTTAACCCTTTCGCTGCCAGAGCCGTTTTTGCTCTGAAGAATACATTTTAAAAATATGTACTTTTTATAAATATATTCTTAAGGTTTTTTTTAACATATAAAAAAAGGCATTTTAACACATATTTTTATAGGTATTTGTAAATGCATTCCCAAAAATGTAGATTTGTATTTTTAATGACATACAGTGTATTTGAAATGTATTTGTAAAAATATTTTTCATATGTTTTGTAATAAAAATGCATTTCAACATGCAGTATATATATATATTTATTGAATTATATTTTGAAATATATTGAATACGGCCAAAATTGCAGCATTTCAAATAAATGTCAATATACTTGGGAAGAATATTTTAAAAATATATTTCAAATATATTTTTCTTCCATTTTTAAAGACATACAGTATATTTGAAAATGTATTTTTAAAAATATTTTTCATAGATTTTGTAATAAATATATACATTTATATATATATATATATTTTTTTTTTTTTATTTATTTATTGAAATATATATTGAATATGGCCCAAATTGTAGCATTTCAGATATATGTCAATATATTTGAGAAGAATATTTTTAAATAGATTTCAAATATATTTTTCTCCCATGTGGGTATCGGATTTGTCTGGATATCAATTATTCAGATTTATTATGGGGGGAGATTTACTAAAACTGGAAAGTGCAAAATCTGCCGCTGCGCCTGGCAGCCAATCAGCTTCTATCTTCTGAGTGTTCAATGAAGCTTTGACAATAAAAAGCTGGAAGCTGATTGGTTCCTCTGCAGAGCTGCACACAGATTTGCACTCTCCACTTTTAGTAAATCTCCCCCCACTGGAGAGCCAATAGGAAGAGAAACCAGCCGTTGAATTTGTATCCAATCAGGCAGCTGACACGTTGTACAATCAGATTGTAGAGTGTGTGGTCAGCCTCCTCGGTCCCGGCGGGAGTGATGGGGTTAAGTATTAGGCAACAGGCAGAAGGCAGGCGGATGGGCGGGGCCGGAGCGAGCTGGGCGTGTCCCAGATGAATGGATCAGCAGGCTTTTCCCACGCTGAGGGGGCGGGGAAAGGGCGGAGTGTGGGCGTGTCCGCTGGTAGTTGTTGTCGCGTTGGCGGAGCGGGGAGAGCAGCAGCTGCGGCGACTGTCCCTGTGCGGAGGGCAGGGGGCAGTGTCCAGCCTGGCACAGGAGGAGCACAGCTGTGGCCGGGGTAAGAGCTCTGCCAGCACACTGCCACCTACTGACCGCACTCACCTACACAGCACAGGGGGAGGCGGGGGGCAGGGAATCCTTCACACAGCGGAGGTAGCAGGGAATCCTTCACAGGGATACAATGTAACTCTCTGCACTCCTATGTATCACTATGGATGTGATCGGACTGTATAGAGTGACGGGCAGTGCTGGGGGAGCTGACACCAGGCATGTGTGACACAGGGTGGGGGAGGGGCGCTGGGACCACATTGGCAGCTGGACTCATGACCACATGTGTCCTACAGACAGCAACAGACATTTCATCTCCAGATGGATTGGTATAGATAGAGATACATTATAGATGATTCTTTTCTGCATTTGTAAGGGAGTTCCAACAATTCCTGAGCGATGGCCAATCCCATTCCTCGCCTGATACCTCCTCCTCCATTGCAGAACCAGAAGTTCCAGCATGACCAGCCAGCTTGCAGCTTACTGAGCCTCTGTAGATGACTTTAAAGTAGATGTAAACTCTGATTGGAGGTTGAAGGCTCCATAGTAGATGTAAACTCTGATTGGAGGTTGAAGGCTCCATAGTAGATGTAAACTCTGATTGGAGGTTGAAGGCTCCATAGTAGATGTAAACTCTGATTGGAGGTTGAAGGCTCCATAGATGTAAGCTCTGGTTGAAGTTTGAAGGGTCCATAGCAGATGTAAACTGATTGGAGGTTGAAGGCTCCATAGTAGATGTAAATTCTGATTGGAGGTTGAAGGCTCCAGAGTAGATGTAAACTCTGGTTGGAGGTTGAAGGCTCCAGAGTAGATGTAAACTCTGGTTGGAGGTTGAAGGCTCCATAGTGGATGTAAACTCTGATTGGAGGTTGAAGGCTCCGTAGTAGGTGTAAACTCTGGTTGGAGGTTGAAGGCTCTGTAGTAGGTGTAAACTCTGATTGGAGGTTGAAGGCTCTGTAGTAGGTGTAAACTCTGATTGGAGGTTGAAGGCTCTGTAGTAGGTGTAAACTCTGATTGGAGGTTGAAGGCTCTGTAGTAGGTGTAAACTCTGATTGGAGGTTGAAGGCTCTGTAGTAGGTGTAAACTCTGATTGGAGGTTGAAGGCTCTGTAGTAGGTGTAAATTCTGGTTGGAGGTTGAAGGCTCCACAGCGCATGTAAACTCCGGTTGGAGGTTGAAGGCTCCAGAGTAGATGTAAACTCTGGTTGGAGGTTGAAGGCTCCAGAGATGTAAACTCTGGTTGGAGTTTGAAGGGTCTATAGTAGATGTAAACTGATTGGAGGTTGAAGGGTCCATAGTGGATGTAAACTCTGGTTGGAGGTTGAAGGCTCCATAGTAGATGTAAACTGATTGGAGGTTGAAGGCTCCATAGTAGATGCAAACTCTGATTGGAGGTTGAAGGCTCCATAGTAGATGCAAACTCTGATTGGAGGTTGAAGGCTCTGTAGTAGACATAAATTCTAACTGGATAACATTGAGATTGCTAAAGTGATGTGTATAATGAATGATTGTTGAAGCGTATTCTGCTTATATTTTGCCTTTCCGTTTTCCTCCTTTCTCCCCTCATCATCATGCTATTACCATTTTTAAGTAAAATCTTAAGATTTTCAGTACATACCTTATTTTAGACCTAGTGATGACGTCACTTGGTCTCTGTACTTCTCTATGTAAAGTAGGAAAATCATGGCTGATGGGAGGGACCAGCAGGGTGTAGTACATAGCTTCCTGAAACCATCACAGCAATCTGCCTTAGTCCTCCTCACAAGCCCCTCCCTCAGCCTTGATGCAAACCTTGGGTTGGTTCTTGGGAGGAGTTATGCAGAAATCAAAATGCCTTGATGGGCAGGTGTCAGTCTGGAGGAGTCGGCGTGTCTAGGCAAGTTGTAATTGCATGCAGACCATTCTAGGTAAAGCCCACATATGATATGAGACTCCATAATGAAGGCTGGCCATACATTGTACAATTTTCCTTTTAGATTGAACAAAACCATATAGTAGAAGGTCAAACCTGAACACTTTCAATGTGTATGCAATCAGACAGGCCCTTGAACTACATAGTTGAAGGTAAAGATAAATTTCATAATGTATGGCCAGCTTAACCCCCCTGGCGGTATTCCTGAGTGTAGCTCGGGGTAAAGTTTCAGCACCGCAAGCAGTAACCCCGAGCTGCACTCAGACTTACCATGCGGCGTTGCTCCGGGATCTCTTCTGCACTGCGATGTCCCCCCTGCAGTGTTCCCGGCAATGCAATCCGGCCGATGCCGGCATCCGTCTTCTGGGTTCGTTCCCTGCAACGTCGGGACGTACGGGGGACGGAACTGGTGGGAAATCTGAAAATGACAAAAAGTGACATTCACTAAAATCACATAGTATAACATTCCTGTATCAAACCATTTCACATACATTTTGTCCCGAGTGCTTTGTCCGGCGCCCTGCCTGCATTTTTACTGTTCTTTCTGCCTGGAAACTGAGAAACGTCCATGGCGTCCAAAAAGTGTCCCTTTAGGTCAAAAGCGGTTTTAGACCGGCTAGAGAACAGCGATAGTAAATCAGAACCACTTGCAGAATCGAGTGATAATGATTCGTGGGGAAATTTGTCATCAGACACTGAAAACAATTCTGCGACTTTGCTCAGCGATGTGCGAACTTGGCGCTATATTTCAAATTTCAGTGTTTTTGGTTTGATTATATTATTGAATTAAATTTATTATTATTATATTATTATTTTTTATGATTATTTATTAAATTATAATTTGGACATAATCAGACCGCTAGGGAGGTTAAAGTGTCACTAAACCCCGGACCCTGCATTCACTATACCCGGTCTCCCCAGGACCCTGCATTCACTATATCTGGTCTCCCCGGACCCTGCATTCACTATACCCGGTCTCCCCAGGACCCTGCATTCACTATATCTGGTCTCCTCGGACCCTGCATTCACTATATCTGGTCTCCCCAGGACCCTGCATTCACTATATCCGGTCTCCCCGGACCCTGCATTCACTATATCTGGTCTCCCCAGGACCCTGCATTCACTATATCTGGTCTCCCTGGACCCTGCATTCACTATATCTGGTCTCCCTGGACCCTGCATTCACTATATCTGGTCTCCTCGGACCCTGCATTCACTATATCTGGTCTCCCCGGACCCTGCATTCACTATATCTGGTCTCCCTGGACCCTGCATTCACTATATCTGGTCTCCCCGGACCCTGCATTCACTATATCCGGTCTCCCCGGACCCTGCATTCACTATATCCGGTCTCCTCGGACCCTCCATTTACTATATCCGGTCTCCCCGGACCCTCCATTCACTATATCCGGTTTCCCCGGACCTCGCATTCACTATATCCGATCTCCCAGGACCCTGCATTCATTATATCTGGTCTCCCACAGTACACACAACATGGAAATGCAATTATTTTAGTAAATATAAACTTCTAAATACCTTTTCTCATCAGCAGTTAGAGCAGTCTTGTGACTTCTATCACTGCCCAGCAGAATACTGATTAAAGCTTGTAGGAGGAGTTTTCATGTTGCTCTAGGAGGATGCAGAACCCCTGACCTTTGTCTAGACAGTGCTGATTGGTCCTGTGCTGATCACATGCACTCTCCCAAGAAAAAAAAAAACCTCTCTAGCAATACACACCAAACTGAGCATGTGCACAGTGACTCCACACAATATGTCTTATCAGGAGATAACAGGGGGACACCGGAAGAAGAGGAGGATCAGAGAAGACAGGAAGGCTGCATGACATTTCCCGATAGTGACAACAGTTGGCCATGGTCAGCAAGAGGATAAGAACAAGAATATGTCAGTTCACAGAGATTTTCTGGGGCTGCTTTTTTTTTTTTTTTTTTTTTTTTCCCCCAAGATAATGCAAAATATATATATATCGCTGGATCTGGACTTTGTCACCAATTCGGTAAAAGTGGGCATCATGTTATCATTTTCTGCAGGGCATTATATAACTTGAAGGCCAGGCCCATTCATTGCAGAAAACATTTCCAGAGAATGTCATCCTAGACGTAGAGGGCCCCCTTACATTGGGGGTCGACGTAGAGGGCCCCCTTACATTGGGGGTCGACGTAGAGGGCCCCCTTACATTGGGGGTCGACGTAGAGGGCCCCCTTACATTGGGGGTCGACGTAGAGGGCCCGCTTACATTGGTGGTCAGTGGTAGCGTTCCCCCTTACATTGGTGGTCAGTGGTAGCGTGCCCCCTTACACTGGTGGCGGAAGGTGGAGGGCGCCCTTACTCTGGTGGCGGAAGGTGGAGGGCCCCCTTACACTGGTGGCGGAAGGTGGAGGGCCCCCTTACACTGGTGGCGGAAGGTGGAGGGCCCCCTTACACTGGTGGCGGAAGGTGGAGGGCCCCCTTACACTGGTGGCGGAAGGTGGAAGGCCCCCTTACACTGGTGGCGGAAGGTGGAAGGCCCCCTTACACTGGTGGCGGAAGGTGGAAGGCCCCCTTACACTGGTGGCGGAAGGTGGAGGGCCCCCTTACACTGGTGGCGGAAGGTGGAAGGCCCCCTTACACTGGTGGCGGAAGGTGGAGGGCCCCCTTACACTGGTGGCGGAAGGTGGAGGGCCCCCTTACACTGGTGGCGGAAGGTGGAGGGCCCCCTTACACTGGTGGCGGAAGGTGGAGGGCCCCCTTACACTGGTGGCGGAAGGTGGAGGGCCCCCTTACACTGGTGGCGGAAGGTGGAGGGCCCCCTTACACGTGTGGTCAGTTAACAGCTGCTCACACAGCCAGCTGTTGGTCAGTCTCTTCCATTGCATATACTTTTCTGCCCATAGAATATAGACAGAGAGCTTACACTTTTGTCTATCAATCAACTTTGGTACAAGCAGCCTGTTGTGTTTTTCGAAGACAATTAGTGCCGGCAGAACCGATTATTAGCCGGCAACACTAATCACTGTGCTCTGCCGGCTGGGAAGGCTCCCTACTGGCAGAACACAATAGCACTGAGGGAGGGATTCCCCCACCAACACTGACTGTGTTGTTGGGGGAACTGAGCGATTTCCTTTACTTTTACCTGTGATAGAAGGAAAGAAAATTGCATAATCTATGGCCTGCCTAGCACACTAAACCCCATATACATGTTGAGAACATTGGATGAATGATTGTCCGTTATTGTTTTTGCTGTCTTTTCAGCTCACAGGAAGTGACGAGGACACCGCATTGCTGGTCAGAGCAACAAGTATTATCTGTATTTGCTGAATATAAAGACGAATGCAACCATCTCCTCTAAGAACAGGTGGGCTGCAATATATTGTACTCTGAACTCCAGATAAAACTATGTCTGCTGTTGTAGAATATATATATCTCTGTATTACAAAGGCTAACTCTAGGATGCTTTTAAAAACTATGGATAGACTGGGAAGCGTTGGATCGTCTGCAGGGTTTTATTACCATGCCATTTTCACTGAGAAATCTTTCTAACTGGGACAAATAAGAAAAAATAACAAAAACACTCAGGAGCCGGGTTACTGTAATAAGATATTACAGGGTAATAGGACACTCGGGAGCCGGGTTACAGTAATAAGATATTACAGGGGGAATAAGACACTCGGGAGCCGGGTTACCGTAATAAGATATTACAGGGGGAATAAGACACTCGGGAGCCGGGTTACCGTAATAAGATATTACAGGGGTAATAAGACACTCGGGAGCCGGGTTACCGTAATAAGATATTACAGGGGGAATAAGACACTCGGGAGCCGGGTTACCGTAATAAGATATTACAGGGGGAATAAGACACTCGGGAGCCGGGTTACTGTAATAAGATATTACAGGGGGAATAAGACACTCGGGAGCCGGGTTACTGTAATAAGATATTACAGGGTAATAAGACACTCGGGAGCCGGGTTACCGTAATAAGATATTACAGGGGGAATAAGACACTCGGGAGCCGGGTTACCGTAATAAGATATTACAGGGTAATAAGACACTCGGGAGCCGGGTTACCGTAATAAGATATTACAGGGGTAATAAGACACTCAGGAGCCGGGTTACTGTAATAAGATATTACAGGGGGAATAAGACACTCGGGAGCCGGGTTACTGTAATAAGATATTACAGGGTAATAAGACACTCGGGAGCCGGGTTACCGTAATAAGATATTACAGGGGAATAAGACACTCGGGAGCCGGGTTACTGTAATAAGATATTACAGGGGTAATAAGACACTCGGGAGCCGGGTTACCGTAATAAGATATTACAGGGGAATAAGACACTCGGGAGCCGGGTTACTGTAATAAGATCTTACAGGGGGAATAAGACACTCGGGAGCCGGGTTACTGTAATAAGATATTACAGGGGAATAAGACACTCGGGAGCCGGGTTACTGTAATAAGATATTACAGGGGGAATAAGACACTCGGGAGCCGGGTTACTGTAATAAGATATTACGGGGGTAATAAGACACTCGGGAGCCGGGTTACTGTAATAAGATATTACAGGGGAATAAGACACTCGGGAGCCGGGTTACTGTAATAAGATATTACAGGGGGAATAAGACACTCAGGAGCCGGGTTACTGTAATAAGATATTACAGGGGAATAAGACACTCGGGAGCTGGGTTACTGTAATAAGATATTATAGGGGGAATACTCAGGAGCCGGGTTACTGTAATAAGATATTACAGGGTAATATGACACTCAGGAGCCAGGTTACTGTAATAAGATATTACAGGGGGAATAAGACACTCGGGAGCCCGGTTACTGTAATAAGATATTACAGGGTAATATGACACTCAGGAGCCGGGTTACTGTAATAAGATATTACAGGGATGATAAGATTTATAGGTAATAAGATAACTGGGTTAATAAGAAATGTGAGTAGTGATTTCATCTGCCCTTTTCCCTGGCTGTGTGTGTTCAGTGTGTACATAGGTCAGAAGAGCGATGAGACGAATATTAATGATGTTTGAGCTCATAGTGCAGCAGACAGACGCACATTCTTGTAGTGAACACATCTGGGAAATACAAAGTCGCAGAGTGAGTCACATGTTGATAGTACAATCTTTTTTTTCAATCTTCTGCATATTTACTAACAGCCTTATAATGTGAGGACTAAAGGAAGGATGACCATGGACAGGTGATCAGATATGGCCAAGAACTGGATGATCTAATGTAGCATTTTACTAATCAGCCATAAATTCAGGACTGCTCGTGTTGTAAACCATCCAATAGGGTGCTTTACAGCATGTAGCTCCTCCTTTTGACCTTCATGGAAGAATTCATTATCTACTTTTTGGCGCATAGATGCCTCAGGAAAGACGCAGACCGCATTCGCCTTTGCGAGCAGCAATTCTTTTGCCATGTGTAACCGCCACATCAAATTCAGAAATTTTTGGCATCTTTTCACAAGGACGCCTTGGATATACATCTTTCATCCGTCAAGAGACGGATATAAAAGCAGAGCATAGTAATTCAGCATGGGGAAACCAATGGTGACTGATTTACATCCATCAACATCAGTTTCCTTTTAGGGAGACAATGGATCTGTTTTTTATCTGTCTCTTAAAAAAACACAAGAGTACAGGAAAAACCAGATTGGCCCTGACAAGGGCTCAAAGGTATCTGTGTATAAAAAAAAAAGGTCTTAGAGTACAACAGACCTTCTGGCAGTGTTCCTATAAAATCCACTTCTAGGCCCCATTCACATGGGCATTAGTAGTCTGATCTGGCCCATCTCCACGGGTAGTATGGTGATCCTGTTGAGGTGAATCTAAATGGAAATGGATATCAAACCGCAACTTTGACTCAGGGTTACAAAAATGATCCAAGATGGAGCAGCATGGCCATCCTGGGGCCTTGCCTCCCTCCCCTCTCTCTCAACCCCTCTTTAACTCTCCTGCAATCCAAATCCTGAGAGTGGAATCTCGCAAAACTAGACCTTGAGCAGAGCCTGGAGAACCTGTATGGCAATGTCTCCAATGCTACAGTATACAGACTGAAATATCCTAAACCATGTAATCTCCTACAAGCTCAGATCAGATTGCGGACCTAGGTGATCGAACAGATATGCTAGAACTAAGCACGATGAACTGGCTCATAATGACCCTCATTAAGACTCTCCAAGAATCCCTCACCCTCCAAATAGAAGATTTGGTGAACCATACAAGATGAACCAACATATGCATCCGTGGAGTATCACAAAGGGTAATGGACCTCCAGGTTTACGTCCTAAGCCTCATCAGTCTTCTGCTTCCTGATACAGTCCAAGAAAACTTTGAATGAGATTGCATACATACTGAAGAGCTCTTCTCCCAAAACCCCCAGCTGTAGACCCTCCAATAAGTATTCTACTACGCCTTGTGTTCTTCAAAGTTAAAAGAAAACCTAGTCAGACCGGATTTACGATAGCACTAGGATCCAGCCCTACAGTCAATTCCCCCTCTTTTATACTTTCAAATGGCAGCAACTGAACTAAATTTGCTCCACTGTTTGGATAGGCCACTTTGTGCATGAGTTTTTTTTCTTTACCCTCCTTTATTTATTTCAGGTACTTATATAGCGCCGTCAATTTACACAGCGCTTTACATATATATTGTACATTCACGTCAGTCCCTAACCCTCAAGGGGCTTACAATCTAAGGTCCCTAACTTACATTCATACATACACATACTAGGGACAATTTAGACAGGAGCCAATTAACTACCAGCATGTCTTTGGAGTGTGGAAGGAAACCAGAGTACCCAGAGGAAACCCACACAGGCACAGGGAGAACATGAAAACTCCAGGCAGGTGGTGCCGTGGTTGGGATTCGAACCAGCGACCCTAGTACTGCCAGGCGGAAGTGCTAACCATTTAGCCACTGTGCTGCCCGGCACTATTTTAATTGGCATTGCTAGATATAGATGGATATGATTTATTGTACCTGGATCTCATTTATGGAAAATACCCCAAGTTCCTTAAGGATGAAAAGTGATTACAGAACATACTAGGAATTTCAGGAAGGAATCTATAGTTCTGTAGAGGTTGTGTTCAACTTTATTGGAAGATTTGTTGTTCTAGCGATACTTTGCTCGGCTTTATTAATTCTCCATCCTATACTTGGACAACATTTGCCAACCCATTATTGCCCTCAGATGAACCCCATTCTATCTTCACTAATGACACCTCTCTTAGCTTTTAAACATTTATGAAGTTATAATGGAGTTTTTAGAAACTTTTGTTTATTCTCTACAACAGCAATTGCTTTTAAGTGGTTGTTTCTTACAATGTTATAATCTATATCAGGGTTTCTCAGTCAGGGTTCCGTGGAAACCTACGGTTCTTCCACAGGTTGCTGGGGGTTCTTTGAGAAGTAAGCAATTTCTGCCTCTTAGATAAATTTCCTCTGACACCATTGATCTTTTTAGCTATCTTTAAGGGGGGAATTCTTTGCAATGACCACAAGTGTAAGGAACATTCTTCCCATTGACCATCACACCAATGTATCATGAGTTGTAGATATGGTCATTTTTTTTTTAGGAGTTCCCTGAGACCTGGAAGTTGTTTCAAGGGTTCCTCTGTGTTGAGAAAGGCTGGGCTATATATTGATGTGACTTTCAAGGCGCTCACTTCCTTATATTCTTCTTGGAAACTGGCCTGAGCCCCCTTACTCAACAGACGTTACAAGCATTACTGACTCCTTTATGAAGTCCAAATACGATTTAGTATTCCTAATCATCTGCACAAATGGAATATATAGACGTACAGATGCTCACTCCACATACCTGGGGGAAAAAAGCAAAACCCCATATTTTGGGTTTACATCAGAACACTTTATAGTGGGGAAATCTTCCAATGAGGACACTAGTTCTTGTGACTCGGATGTCACACCTGGATTCCCTCACTATGGAGGGATTTCCTCTCTCTTCATGTTTTGGCTATGGGACAGGTAGTAAAGGGAAATCTCTCCTATGTGATTCAGATAGAAAAAAAAATACAGGGGTCATAAAAGCTTTCTTACCTTATCCAAAAAGAAAAGTTTTGCCTTTTTAGTTACTTTTTAAAGGCTTAAAGGCCCCACGTAAATGAATGAAAGCTGTGCTGGAGTTAATGGAAAAAGATGATATAATCATACTTCCAGAGGCACATGTCCCTCGTCTTCTACCCCAGCTTACCACAGCAGATACTAAAACTAAGGGAGCTTCTCTTATTAGAAATACACCTCAATAATCTTTATTATTTTGCATCTTAGATATGTGGATGAAGTATAATAAACTTTTATAAAAGCACCATCCCTATAGAGCACGCGTGTCAAGCTGGCAGCCCTCTAGCTGTTGCCAAACTACAAGTCCCATGAGGCATTGCAAGATTGACAGTTACAAGCATGACTCCCAAAGGCAGAGGCATGATGGGGCTTGTAGTTTCGCAACAGCTGGAAGGCCACCAGTTTGACACCCCTGCTATAGAGAGTACAAAAAATAGATTATTCCCTCGCCCCACTATTGGAATACAAGAAAAGGCACTTTGTATGTATGTGCCATAATAGGAAACCTAAGCAATATAAAAGATACAATTCTGTATTACAAAAAATAAAAATCACAGTACAAGAATATGTATAAAACCATCATAACTGGAGCCATATACAATGTATCATCGGACAGGAAAGAAACATTATGAAATTCAGAAAATTTTGTTTGATTCTGTCTGGGCGTATTATGAGAAGGCGTATAGGATCAACGCGTTTTTGTTAACACGGCTTCATCAGGATCCATGCCAGCAGAAAGGAACACAATAGCTTACCACAACTATGAAAATGGAAAGAGGGTAATCGGGTCCAAGGGAAATATGAAAATAGCCATCTACACAACCACGAGGCTTCAGAAAATGGTCTGCTTATAAACCAAATATGTAGAAAAAAAAACATTCCTACTAAGCCAGAAAATAGAAAACTAAGACCAAAGTAACAAGGGTCCCACTCTTCCAAAAAGCCACCAACCATGGTGATACATTGTATATGGCTCCACTTATGATGGTTTTTATACATATTCTTGTAATGTTGTGTTTATTTTTTGTAATAAAGATTTGTATTTTTTGTATTAGTTATGTTTCCTATTATGGCAAATTCAAAGTCCATTTTCTTGTATTCCCATCTCTCCCATAGTGGGGAGAGGGAATAATCTATTATTATTTTTTTATATTTTTGCAGCTCAACTTAGCCAATTTAGTCCTTGGAATGTATTTTCATTTTCCACTTTGAATTTCATATGATCCACTCTATATCAATGCAGCTGCTGCTGTGGGGCTCTCAACCATCAGAATACATATCTGCAGGTGCAAATAAATAATGTGGTTCTCTTCATCCCTCTGGCTTAAATATATACTAGTGAATGGGCACTCTATTCTACAACCCTTTTTTGTCAACTCAGAATTCTCAATGGCATACCAAGAGTCAGCATTTCATTGATGGTGTATACAAAAGATCTGCTGCATTAAAGGCCTTTGGCAGGGGGAAGAGATTGATCTCTTTATACTTGCTACAGAAAACTAGAGGGGGCACCTCGGCGGGAGCTGCTTAGATACCACCAGCTCAAATACTTTGTCTCTCCTAACCTAGAAAAACTGCCAGATTTGTCCCTAAAACCCTTTTAAACTATCTGCAACACAATGCCTAGAGCAAAGGAGCTCATCTCGACCTTTTATACTCATAGGCAAGACTTGTTAAATCAGGACCTACCTTCCTTTGTAACCAAGTGGTAAAAGAATCTAGGACCCCCAGCTTCACACATGGAATCAAATATTTTTAAAACTTTCCTCAATTCACATATTGTAAACCTCAAAGAGGGAGCATACAAGTTATTGTAGGTGGTTTTATACCCCAGCTAGACTTCAGAGCTTTCAGATTTCCTTCCAGTTCTTCATATTGTTATTGAAAGTGTTCTATGATAAGCAAGGGCAGCACAGTGGCTTAGAGGCTAGCACTTCTGACTAGGGACTCCAGTTTGAACTGCATTATACACAGCAAAAAAGATCATTGGTGACATTCCTCTGGCTCAGCCAAGTACTGTTGAATCAAGAACTATGCAGACGCCATCAGATGGGAGGTCAGCCAGCAACAAGGAACACCTAGCAACCTCTGGAGGAACCCTTGTTGAGAATGGCTGATCTAGAGATTATTTTATATTTCTGCTAATACAAATAGCAGGAGATGATAGATTTGAGTGTGAAGAAAAAAGGCGTTGTCTCAATGATCCATAGTCAATATGTATTAAATATTTAAATTTAAACTGGATAATTCTGAGAAGTATCTAATTATTATTATACAGGATTTATAGAGCTCCAACAGTTTGCTCAGCACTTTACAATATAAAGGGAGACCATACAGTAACAATACAGTTCAATACAAGAGGGAGAGGAGGGCCCTGATCCTTGGAGCTTACAATCTAGGATCTAATGGGAATTTTGAGCAACATGGACTTATTCACCTTTCCAACCGCTCCATCTCCGCCACCCCCCACTGCCAATCCCTCCACTGGCTTCCGATTGCGCAACGGATCAAATTCAAAATCCTAACACTGACGTACAAAGCTGTCCACCATACTGCCCCGAACTACATCACTGACCTAATATCCAAGTACCGCCCAGCACGCACACTCCACTCCTCACAAGACCTCCTTCTCTCTAGTTCCCTGGTCTCCTCCTCCCATGCCCGCCTCCAGGACTTCTCCAGGGTGTCACCCATCCTCTGGAACTCCCTGCCCCAACCCATCAGATTATCACATACTCTCCTCTCCTTTAGGCGCACCCTGAAAACCCATCTCTTCAGGGAAGCCTACCCCACCCCCTGCTAACCTGCCGACCTCCTCCACTCTTCCTACCACTCCATCCCCCACAGCTATCTCCTCCTGTGCCACCATCCCCTCCCTCCTAGATTGTAAGCTCGAAAGAGCAGGGCCCTCAATCCCCTCATGTTTTGCATTGTATTGGTATTGTTCTGTCACATGTTCTGTCTCCCATTGTAATGTACAGCGCTGAGCGAACTATTGGCGCTTTATAAATACTGTATAATAATAATAATAATTTACAGATTATGTTTTTACTGAGTTGTAAGTGATGTATAATGGGTCACTAACCAATGACAATATCTATGATCATTTGTCTTCTGATATTTTGTGTCTAAAACATTGCGTTGCTTGTTTACGAAGACAATGAACTCTTTATGTTCGTCAAAGCATTTTATTCCAATTATATACGGGCAAAATACATTTTTGAGTAAAAAAAAAGGTACAAATTCTGTAGCAGCATGTAAGAAAATGTTGCTTCTAAAGTCAAATTATTTATGTGATTATTCAGTTGGCCTTCAAGGGTGAAGGCAGATCGCTTTTCTGGGATATTATAGGTTGAAGTGTTGTAATATAGAAGTACAAATTATTTATTGTTTTATCTTATTTTTTGTAGATGGTTCTCCACACGGAAGATTGCATTCTGGACACATCCTAAGGTTATAGAGGATCCGGGATTCTCGCGGTAAAGGGTGGAGTCTGCAGAGTGCCCCTCCCCCAGCTCTGACTGCAGAGGATTCCACTGTTCCTCATGTGTCGCGTGTGGTGGTTGTGACCAGCAAAATAACAATGGTGGACAGTGTGTTGGTCAGTTACTGCGTGGTAACTGGAAGCTTTATGTTTTTCCAGCTGCTATTTTCCTTCATAAGCCCTACCATCTCCTCCAGATGTTGCGGCACCTACAAACAGCTTACCGGGGCAAAACAGTGTGATTGGGACTCCAGGTAAACGTCAATGGAATAAATAGTGTTTCTATCTAACTTTCATATATAAAAGAGGATGGATTGGAACCCCTGTCTGGATTTTACTGCTATAGGGCAGCACAGTGGCTAAATGGTTAGCACTTCCGCCTGGCAGTACTAGAGTAGCTGGTTCGAATCCCAGCCACAGCTCCACATGCCTGGAGTTTGCATGTTCTCCCTGTGCCTGCGTGGGTTTCCTCTGGGTACTCCGGTTTCCTCCCACACTCCAAAGACATGCTGGTAGGTTCATTGGCTCCTGTCTAAATTGGCCCCAGTATGTGTGTATGTATGAATGTGAGTTCGAGACCTTAGATAGTACACCCCTTGAGGGTTAGGGACTGATGTGAATGTACAATATATATGTAAAGTGCTGTGTAAATTGACAGCGCTATACAAGTACCTGAAATAAATAAATAATCAGGGGCTTCGCCAGGGAGATTTCCCCTCATTTACTGTCTTGGTGACTGTCTTTGTCTCCAGACAAAAAATGAGGAAAATCTGAAATAAGGACAGCAATAAAATGTGGACAGGGGTTCTGGCTTTCCTTTACTCTACTATGGGTTGCTTTTGGAGATTTATTCTTGCTTCTCCCCAGTCATTCCACAATGCAGTGCAGAGAGCTCAATGACCAATAGAGAGGTGGCAGAGCCTGGGGATCTGTCAGCATGTGGGGTGGGAAATAGCACCCGAATGAAGGATTCATATACAACCCAACAACAGGTCCTCCACAATGGAAAAGTCAGTTTTAGATTGGCCAGTTATCCTAAGTGTCTCAGCAGTAACCCAGTTCATGTTCTGTACCTCTAATATACAGTATATTACAGTAACCCGGCTCTGGAGTGTCTTATTCCCCTGTAATATCTTATTACAGTAACCCGGCTCCCGAGTGTCTTATTACCCTGTAATATCTTATTACAGTAACCCGGCTCCCGAGTGTCTTATTCCCCCTGTAATATCTTATTACAGTAACCCGGCTCTCGAGTGTCTTATTACCCTGTAATATCTTATTACAGTAACCCGGCTCCCGAGTGTCTTATTACCCCTGTAATATCTTATTACAGTAACCCGGCTCCCGAGTGTCTTATTCCCCTGTAATATCTTATTACAGTAACCCGGCTCTGGAGTGTCTTATTCCCCCTGTAATATCTTATTACAGTAACCCGGCTCCCGAGTGTCTTATTCCCCCTGTAATATCTTATTACAGTAACCCGGCTCCCGAGTGTCTTATTCCCCTGTAATATCTTATTACAGTAACCCGGCTCCCGAGTGTCTTATTCCCCCTGTAATATCTTATTACGGTAACCCGGCTCCCGAGTGTCTTATTCCCCTGTAATATCTTATTACAGTAACCCGGCTCCCGAGTGTCTTATTACCCTGTAATATCTTATTACGGTAACCCGGCTCCCGAGTGTCTTATTCCCCTGTAATATCTTATTACGGTAACCCGGCTCCCGAGTGTCTTATTCCCCCTGTAATATCTTATTACGGTAACCCGGCTCCCGAGTGTCTTATTCCCCTGTAATATCTTATTACGGTAACCCGGCTCCCGAGTGTCTTATTACCCCTGTAATATCTTATTACGGTAACCCGGCTCCCGAGTGTCTTATTCCCCCTGTAATATCTTATTACAGTAACCCGGCTCCCGAGTGTCTTATTACCCCTGTAATATCTTATTACGGTAACCCGGCTCCCGAGTGTCTTATTCCCCCTGTAATATCTTATTACGGTAACCCGGCTCCCGAGTGTCTTATTCCCCCTGTAATATCTTATTACGGTAACCCGGCTCCCGAGTGTCTTATTCCCCCTGTAATATCTTATTACGGTAACCCGGCTCCCGAGTGTCTTATTCCCCTGTAATATCTTATTACGGTAACCCGGCTCCCGAGTGTCTTATTCCCCCTGTAATATCTTATTACAGTAACCCGGCTCCCGAGTGTCTTATTACCCCTGTAATATCTTATTACGGTAACCCGGCTCCCGAGTGTCTTATTCCCCTGTAATATCTTATTACGGTAACCCGGCTCCCGAGTGTCTTATTCCCCCTGTAATATCTTATTACGGTAACCCGGCTCCCGAGTGTCTTATTCCCCTGTAATATCTTATTACGGTAACCCGGCTCCCGAGTGTCTTATTCCCCCTGTAATATCTAATCACAGTAACCCGGCTCCCGAGTGTCTTATTACCCTGTAATATCTTATTACAGTAACCCGGCTCCCGAGTGTCTTATTCCCCCTGTAATATCTTATTACGGTAACCCGGCTCCCGAGTGTCTTATTACCCTGTAATATCTTATTACAGTAACCCGGCTCCCGAGTGTCTTATTCTCCTGTAATATCTTATTACGGTAACCCGGCTCCCGAGTGTCTTATTACCCCTGTAATATCTTATTACAGTAACCCGGCTCCCGAGTGTCTTATTCCCCCTGTAATATCTTATTACGGTAACCCGGCTCCCGAGTGTCTTATTCCCCCTGTAATATCTTATTACAGTAATCCAGCTTGGTGTATATTGTTGCAGTAATGTCTTCTGTCTTTCAGGGTTGTCTCCACAGTGCATGCATTGATTGTTGGATCTTTTTGTCTCTACATATTAGCTTACGATGATGCAGTGAACCTGGACCCCATATGGTGAATATTAATTTTGTGTTTTTATTTTTGCTTATAAAAGTTCTCTTTCTTTCTCATCACTTGTAATAGGTGTCATTACCTCTTCTTTGTATGTTTTCTGTCTATACTCATTCATTCCTCTTTTTGCCTTACTTTTCCATCGCCTATATGAAGTTCTTCCCACATCAGTTACTGCACACCAGGGCTGTGAATGTTATACCAGGGAATACATAGAACTGCAGCCTATAGTATCCAATATGTTTTCTACCCCAAGGAATCCTACAATCTTATTGTTTGCATCAACTAGACAAAGCATCCAGCAGCATAAAGGTTAAGTTATACCCATCCAGATATTACATTTATAGGAAAATATGGCATTTCATTCAAATGCCTAAAAGAACCCTCTTCATGTTTTCTGTCTAAGGAAATGCCTCTTTTTTTATAATGTTATAAACAGTAAATGGCCAAAAGTTTTGGAACCTAACTATCGCATTTATGAGTTTGATGTACATCTCATTCCAAAACTGTAGCGTTGATTTACTAAAATTGTAGAGCACAAATTCTACTGCAGCTTTGCATGGTAGCCAATCGGCTTCTAACTTCAGCTTGCTCAATAAAGCTTTGACAAAAAACCTGGAAGCTGATTGCTTTCTATGAGATCTGCACCACATTTTGCACTCTTCAGTTTTAGTAAAGCAACCCCTATGTGTATTAATATGGAGTTTCTTTCAACCCCTGCTCCACCCCAACTTCTTCCCATGCAGATTTAACAATCTCCACTCTTCTTGGAAGATTAGGTCAGGGTACTGATGTTTGACGAGCAGACCTAGCATCCCGTAGATATACAGTAGGGTTAAGGTCTCTGTGGACACATGACCATTCCACCCCTATGAGCTTGTTAGAAATGCCATTTCAAAGTCATGGGCATTACACTGGAGTTGGTTCCCCACTGCTATAACAGCCTCCACTCTTCTGGGAAGGCTTTCCACAAGATTTTTAGGTGCCTTTTGGGATTTGTGCCTCTGCCAGGATAACATTCATGAAATCAGGTACTGATGTTCGATGAGAAGACCTGGCTCGCAAATGGCATTCCAATTCATCTCATAGGTATTCAGTAGGGTTGAGGTCTATGTAAACAATTGAACATTCCACCCCTGTGAGCTTGTTGGACATCCCATTCCAAAGTCATTGACATTAAACTGGAGTTGGTACCCCACAGCTATAACAGTCTGTACTCTTCTGGGAAGGGTTTCTTCAAGATTTTTAGGTGCCTGTGGGTAGTTTGTGCCTATTCAGCCAAGAGAACATTTGTGAAATCAGGTATTGCTGATGGAGAGAAGACCTGGTTCGTGATCAGTGTTCCAACTTATTCCGTAGGTGTTCAGTAGGGTTGAGGTCTATGTGGACACTTGAACATTCTACCCCTATGAGCTTGTTGGACATCCCATTCCAAAGTCATTGACATTAAACTGGAGTTGGTACCCCACAGCTATAACAGTCTGTACTCTTCTGGGAAGGGTTTCTTCAAGATTTTTAGGTGCCTGTGGGTAGTTTGTGCCATTCAGCCAAGAGAACATTTGTGAAATCAGGTATTGCTGATGGAGAGAAGACCTGGTTCGTGATCAGTGTTCCAACTTATTCCGTAGGTGTTCAGTAGGGTTGAGGTCGTGGCACTCGAGTTTCTCCATGCCAAACTCGTCAAACCATGTCTTTTTTGGAGCTGGCTTTGTGCACAAGGGCACAGTCATGCTGGAACAGAAAAGGGTCATCCCCAAACTGTTACCACATCGTTAGAATCGTACAGTTGTCTAAAATGTCTTTGTATGATGTGGCATTATCACTGCCCTTCCCTCAAAACACCTGAACTCGATGTGAAGGGAAGCCCATATAAGTGTGGCCATTAAGTATATCTTTTATTTCTTTTGTCATACATTTTTAATTTTTTTTCTCCTACTGTTTTGAAGTTTTCTAGTTGCTATGGTGGCCTGAGCTTCTGGTGACCCCCTTCAGGGGGATTTGAGTTTTATTCTGACACTGCCAGGTCATTATGTTTTCCTTTTAGTACCTAATCGACCGGCAAAAGTAAAGTTCAGAACAGGTCTGTCCGGGGGGGTTTAGGAACACAATGTAAACTGCCACTAGACAAATAAATACTGACCTCCATCTCTGATGTCCTTACCTGTGTTGTTAAAGTCAATGTGTCATGAGAAGTAGGCTGCCGTTGACTTCTGTGACCTCCTCTAATTGCATGGATCTTATGCAACAACAGCATTTTTGGAGCCACAGACATATAGCAAGTATGAGGATTGGGACTTTGGACTTCACTGCCTACACACTTTTTTCCAAGTTATTGGCTTAGAGAGTATTAACCATTTCCCAACCGGGCCATTTCTGACACTTGTCACATACATGTAAAAATCTAAATTATTTATAACCCCCAAACATTATATATATATTTTAGCAGCGGTCATATAGTATAAAATGATGGGTATTGCAATTTTTTAAAATTAATAGTTTTGAAAAACACAATTGTTTTTGGAAAAAAAATACACTTAAATGAATTTTATTGTACACACACATACAATATAATACCCAATTGTTTTGTAAAATGTAAATGATGATGTTATACCAAATAAATAGATACCTAACATGTCACGCTGTAAAATTGCGTACGCCCGAGGAATTGAATGTATGAAGGTAAAAAACCTTCTGTGCCACACACACCCCCCCCTGCCCCCTCCCCTTGTGCCCCCTAATACTTACCTGAACCCCATTGCAATCTAGCTTTGTGCACGAGGGCCTCCACTGTCCTGGGGCTGTCCCTCCTCATTGGCTGAGACAGCAGCGGGAATCAATGGCTCCCACTGCTGTCAATCACAGCCAATAATCCAATGAGGAGAGAGGGGGCATGGCTGAGCTACCACTCAGTGTGCGAATGGACATGCAGAGCAGCGGCTTGGGAGCGAGCATGCTTGGGTGCCCTCATAGCAAGCTGCTTGCTCTGGGGGCACCCAGCAGCAAGGGGAGGCCAGGAGCACCAGTGGGGTCCCTGAGTAAAGGAGTATCGGGGTTGCTCTGTGCAAAACTTACAGAACATGTAAGTATAACATGTTTGTTATTTTTTTTTTTTAAATAATTGCCTGTAATATCACTTTAAGGCTTTAATACCACTTTAAGAGCTACTCTGCTCCTGAGAAACCTTTTTTCTGACACAATTCCAGGATTGTCAGATTCCTGGCCGCTCACCAAGTGCTGTGGTTTCTTCTGCAGGCCTACATGTTACTAGTGAGCAAAGATTAGTGACGTGGTTGGTGGGAAAGGTAAGTACGGCCCACTACACCGGGGGCATTGGGCATTGTGGCCTCTATGCACAGTAAGGTTCGGAGGGGTGGCCAGCATATTTGGAGCTAGCTCACCTTTTCCTTTTTCACAAAAAAATGAACTTGGCCTTTAAAGAGACTGAAGATCAGCTGCATGTGTGGCTGGACAGGTCTCTATAATATCTCTTCTTTCCAGGGGAACCTTCATTTTATAGATTTGCGACTGGCCACATTACCTCTCTGCCCTGTAGACATAACAGGAAAAGGGAGGACATCCCTCCAAAGTGAGGGGAAATCCCCTCTTAACAACTTTTACAATTGGAAGATTTCCCCTCTTTTTCTGTTGTGGTGACAACATTTTGGATTTTATATCACTTTAAGTCTCGGTAACAGTGATCAGAAAAATAAATAGGTAAATCTTCATGGGAACAGAGATCACAATAAAAAATAACTGGCTAGCGTTCTAGTCTTTGTCGTTCTATCCAAAACAAAGTAAGGGAGGGTTGCAACGCTGATCATTTCTGCCCATCTGTGTCTCATTTTGGATATTTCTCTTCACTTTCTTTCCCATAGCCGAACAGGAGGTGAAAGGAAATTCCTCCAAAGTGAGGGAATCCCAACTAGTGTTCCAATCCTGTTTTGGTGACAATCCAAAATGTTGGATTTTCTTTTGGTGATAACAGTAAACAGGACAATTCTAGATGGTGAATCCATCTAATGGGGGCACAGACCGCAATAAAACCTGACAGGGGTTCTAATCCACCTCCACTCTATTCAAAACTATTCAAAAACTGCCTTTAGTTATATGCTATTTTTTTAGAGACTCGGTACAAGTATTCTCCCCTTCTGAGTAACCCCTTGTCTCTTCCCCCTACCCACCTCTGAGCACCGTTCCTTGGTTCCACCCCACACCCACCTCTGAGCGCAGTTCCTTGGTTCCACCCCATACCCACCTCTGAGCGCAGTTCCTTGGTTCCACCCCACACCCACCTCTGAGCGCCGTTCCTTGGTTCTACCCCATACCCACCTCTCAGTACCACCCATTGTAGAGAAAACAAAACCAAGTATCAATTTGTGGTTCTAAGTAGTTTGTATGGAATTTGTTAACGATATCAAGAACAGCAGCAAAATGGATCCTCTGCAACCTGCAAAAATATCTCTCCCAGCAACAATAGATCCCCCAGCAACAGCCCCCCCCTACAACAAAAGACCAGTGGATCCCCTCAGAAACAATAGACCCACTGCAACAAAATACCCCACAGTAACAGATCTACTCCAGTAATATATATCAGGATCAATATAAATAGATCTCTCAGCAGCCACCATTAATAGATCCTCCAGCAGCCAGCAGCAAACAATTGACCCCCAGCAACATAAGAACCCTCCTTCCAGCAATAATAGATCCCTCCCTGAACAATAGATCACCCCCAGCAACAATAGAGCCCCCTAGCAGTCATGGACCCTTTAGCACATCCAAACACCCCTTGCCACTATATACATTCAGTGATGGAGGTGCCGAAACTGCGTTCCCCCCCCACGTTCCTGCTGAAACAAAACCCCCAGTTATATGTTAAAAAACTGTGTGCCCTCTGTAGCCGATCACATAATCTAGGTCTGTATTAGAAAATTGGCGTTGGAGATTGAAAAGGAGAATCCATTGGTTGCTTTGGATTATAATAGACATTTCCATATTTTATACTCTTTGACTAAAGAGTTCCAATGTTATCTCGGCTGTGCCTGCACTGCTCTCACCCCCCTCCCTTCATTATCCTGCTCTTCTACTCCATTTTTCATCCCTTCGCACACAATGGCCTCTCTCATGTTGGGTATAATTCATTCATTGTTATGTCAAGTTGGTTAATCTGACCCCCCTGCCTTGATCACAACTCCGAGCGGTGCTGCCGCTTAACCCATGAGCAGTCAGACTTACCCCGCAATGCCACCGCGCCAACCCTGTCCGTCCACAACATACTTCAAATTTATTACTCAATTTACATACATATATATTGTACATTCTCATCAATCCCTGCTCTCAAGGGGCGTACAATCCAAGGTCCCTAACCCACATCCATACATACACATACTAGGGACAATTTAGACAGGAGCCAATTAACTTACCAGCATGTCTTTGGAGTGGGGAAGGAAACCAAAGTACCCGGAGGAAACCCACGCAGGCACAGGGAGAACATGCAAACTCCAGGCTGATGGTCCCATAATTGGGATTCAAACCAACGGCCCTAATACTGCCAGGTGGAAGTGCTAACCATTTAGCCGCTGTGCTGCCCCATATACTTCATATACTGGTCTTTTGATCTCTATCCGAAGTCCCTGTAACAGGGTGACAACGCAGGAACTCCCTTGGAAGATAGGGACAGTGTTGTCACCCTAAGGCCTGGTTCGCACCTATGTGTTTTTCGGTGCTTTTTACAGACACACACTACAGTCCATTTAACATGGCTTCCTATGGGACACGTTCACATCTATGCGTTTTTCAGCTTCTGCCTTTTTGGAAAGGGTCAGGGAGTTTTTTGAAAGCAAAACATTTTTTTCAGGTACTTATGTAGTGCCATCAGTTTACATATATATATATATATATATATATATATATATATATACCGTATTTTCCGGCGTATAAGACGACTGGGCGTATAAGACGACCCCCTACTTTTCCTGTTAAAATATAGGGTTTGAGCTATACTCGCCGTATAAGACTACCCCTCTTCCAACACACACCAAATAAAAATGAAAAAACATCAGATTTGATTTCAATATGGTATGCTATTTCAGTATGGTATTCCAATGATGGGGTGCTATTCCTCCCACTGACACCAATGATGAGGCACTACTCCTCCCACTGACACCAGTGATGGGGCACTATTTCATCGACTGACACCAATGATGGGGCACTATTCCTTCCACTGATACCAATGATGGGACACTATTCCTCCCACTAACACCAATGATGGTGCCCCATCATTAGTCAGTGGGAGGAATAGTGCCCCATCATTAGTCAGTGGGAGGAATAGTGCCCCATCATTGGTGTCAGTGGGAAGAATCGTGCCCCATCATTGGTGTCAGTGGGAGGAATAGTGTCCCATCATTAGTGTCAGTGGGAGGAATAGTGTCCCATCATTGGTGTCAGTGGGAGGAATAGTGCTCCATCATTGGTGTCAGTGGGAGGAATAGTGGCCCATCATTGGTATCAGTGGGAGGAATAGTACCCCATCATTGGTGTCAGTGGGAGGAATAGTGCTCCATCATTGGTGTCAGTGGGAGGAATAGTGGCCCATCATTGGTATCGGTGGGAGGAATAGCACCCCATCATTGGTATCGGTGGGAGGAATAGCACCCCATCATTGGTGTCAGTGGGAGGAATAGCACCCCATCATTGGTGTCAGTGGGAGGAATATCACCCCATCATTGGTGTCAGTGGGAGGAATAGCACCCCATCATTGGTGTCAGTGGGAGGAATAGCGCCCCATCATTGGTGTCAGTGGGAGGAATAGCGCCCCATCATTGGTATCAGTGGCAGGAATTGCGCCCCATCATTGGTGTCAGTGGGAGGAATAGCGCCCCATCATTGGTATCAGTGGCAGGAATTGCGCCCCATCATTGGTGTCAGTGGGAGGAATTGCGCCCCATCATTGGTGTCAGTGGGAGGAATTGCGCCCCATCATTGGTGTCAGTGAGGAGGAATAGTGCCCCATCGTTGGTATCAGTGGGGAGAATAGTGCCCCATCGTTGGTGTCAGTGGGAGGAATAGTGCCCCATCGTTGGTGTCAGTGGGAGGAATAGTGCCCCATCGTTGGTATCAGTGGGAGGAATAGTATCCCATCATTGGTGTCAGTGGGGGGAATAGTGCCCCATCATTGGTATCAGTGGGGAGAATAGTGCCCCATCATTGGTGTCAGTGGGGAGGAGGAATAGTGCCCCATCATTGGTATCAGTGGGGAGAACAGTGCCTCATCGTTGGTGTCAGTGGGGGAGGAACAGTGCCTCATCGTTGGTGTCAGTGTGGAGGAGGAATAGTGCCCCATCGTTGGTGTCAGTGGGAGGAATAGTGCCCCATCGTTGGTGTCAGTGGGAGGAATAGTGCCCCATCATTGGTGTCAGTGGGAGGAATAGTGCCCCATCATTGGTATCAGTGGGAGGAATAGTATCCCATCATTGGTATCAGTGGGAGGAATAGTATCCCATCATTGGTGTCAGTGGGGGGAATAGTGCCCCATCATTGGTATCAGTGGGGAGAATAGTGCCCCATCATTGGTGTCAGTGGGGAGGAGGAATAGTGCCCCATCATTGGTATCAGTGGGGAGAACAGTGCCTCATCGTTGGTGTCAGTGGGGGAGGAACAGTGCCTCATCGTTGGTGTCAGTGTGGAGGAGGAATAGTGCCCCATCGTTAGTGTCAGTGGGGGAGAGGAGCGGCTGCTCCTTCTTCCAGTTCGGCCGCTCGATTTTCGTGGGGCCGCTCTACTCCGCCTCCTCGCCGGTGAATGGTCGCCTGTGTGCCTTTCCAGTGCTGGCGCCCAATCACCGGTGAGGAGGCGGAGCCGAGCGGCCGCGTGACCATCGAGCGGCCAAACTGAAAGAAGGAGCAGCTGCGCTTCCTGGACCGGATCGTCGTGGGACCGGAGCCAGGTAAGGTACAGCAGCCCTCTGCCCACCCCTGTACTTAGTGTCCGTTGGAGGAGGAGGGGGGGCGGCGCCGCGCCACTTTTCAGAAGATTTTCAGGGGTTGAAAAGTCGTCTTATACGCCGGAAAATACGGTATAGTACATTCACATCAGTCCCTAACCCTCAAGAGGCGTACAATCTAAGGTCCCTAACTTACATTCATACATACACATACTAGGGACAATTTAGACAGGATCCAATTCACCAACCAGCATGTCTTTGGAGGTTGGGAGGAAACCCACGCAGGCACAGGGAGAACATGCAAACTCCAGGCAGGAGGTGCCGTGGCTGGGATTTGAACCAACGACCCGAGTACTGCCAGGAGGAAGTGCTAACCATTTAGCCACTGTGCTGCCTGATAACACGTAAATGGTGAAGGTCATACCATTACAGATGTAGGTGTTGGGGGGGGCGCTAGCCCCTCATTTCCTTCCATCTTGCTGCTTGCAGGACAGGTTGAATATCAGAATAATGCGCCCCCTAGCAGCTTCTCCGGGGTGTTCAAACTGTGCACATGTGCAGTGTGTTCTCACCCAGCTTCAGCTGAGCTTAGTAATGGCCACTCCGAGCTGTTAAAAGTGTGCGTATGCGCAGTGCGCGATATCCTGCTCTACTGGAGCTTAGTACTCAACAGAATTATTTCATACTGTCATTCTCTTACGGGAGCGGGGAAACTTCTAGAGGTAAATAGGCCGTTTACATTTCAAGAGAACTTTCCCTTAGCTTGGGGAACGAGGTGACCTTTGACAGGCTGCTGGCAGTGGGGCTGAACAATGCACCTGTACCGTCTACCTGCCGCTAAACACCAGAGAATCATGCACCAGAGATAGTGTGCATGGGGCCTAAGAGTCACATGGCTGAAAAGTACATCTGTTATGGCATATAACTCTTCTGCATAGCTTAGGGAATTATGATAAAACTAAGGGTGCAAATATACATTCTAATTTAAGCACCTCATTACCAAGCCATAGCCGAAAGATGTCTACACCATGGCTCTCTTGTTCTGGGGGGTGAGGTGTCCATAGACGACCTCCCAAAACGTGCGGCCCCCTGGGGTGCACATCAGATGCCCTATGTGAAGCTGTGTCCTTCGGACACAGCTGATCATAGATCTAGGTAAAGGGGCAATCTCAACAACCCTTTACCATTTGATGAGCTGTGTCCAATCACAGCTCATCCCATGTAAACAAACTGGACAGTTATCGGCATTTCCTTTCTTCACGTAATGTCTCTGTGTGTGGAAAGTACACCGCGTTCCAAATTATTATGCAAATTCTATTTAAGTGTCACAAAGATTAAATATTTTGTTTTTCAGTTTAACTCATGGATAGCATTGTGTGTCAGGGCTCTTTTGATCACTGAAAACAATCTCGGACACCTGTGATAATTTGATTGGCCAGTGAACCCAATTTAAGGAAAAACTACTAAAGGAGGGCGTTCCACATTATTAAGCAGAGCACCATTTTCAAGCAATATGGGGAAGAAAAAGGATCTCTCTGCTGCCGAAAAGAGTGAAATAGTTCAATGCCTTGGACGAGGTATGAAAACATTCGATATTTCACGAAAACTTAAGCGTGATCATCGCACTATTAAGAGATTTGTGGCTGATTCAGAGCACAGATGGGTTCGTGCAGATAAAGGCACATTGAGGAAGATTTCTGCCAGATCCATGCATCGGATCAAGAGAGCAGCTGCTAAAATACCATTACATAGCATCAAACAGATATTTGAAGCTGCTGGTGCCTCTGGAGTCCCACGGACATCAAGGTGTAGAGTCCTCCAGAGTCTTGCAACTGTGCATAAACCTTCTATTCGGCCACCACTAACCAATGCTCACAAGCAGAAACGGCTAATTTTCAAACAGTCCTGTTCACTGATGAGTGCCGTGCAACCCTGGATGGTCCAGATGGATGGAGTAGTGGATGATTGGTGGACGGCCACCCTGTTCCAACAAGGCTGTGACGTCAGCAAGGCGGTGGTGGAGTCACGTTTTGGGCCGGAATCATGGGAACAGAGCGGGTCTGCCCCTTTAGAGCCCCCGAAGGTGTAAAGATGACCTCTGCAAAGTATGTGGAGCTTATGATTGACCACTTTCTTCCCTGGTACAGAAGGAAGAACTATGCTTTCCGTAATAAAATCATCTTCATGCATGACAATGCACCATCTCATGCTGCAAAGAATACCTCTGCATCAATGGCTGTTATGGGGATAAAAGGAGAGAAAGTCATGGTGTGGCCTCCATCCTCTCCTGACCTCAATCCTATTGAGAACCTTTGGAGCATCCTCAAGCAAAAGATCTATGAGGGTGGGAGGCAGTTTACATCCAAACAGCAGCTCTGGGAGGCTATTCTGACATCTTGCAAACAAATTCAAGCAGAAACTGTCCAAAAACTCACAAGTTCAATGGATGCAAGACTTGTGAAGCTGCTATCAAATAAGGGGTCCTATGTTACAATGTAACGTGACCTGTTAAAATGTTTAAACAGTTAAAATATTGTTACAAGTTTGATTTGAAATAGCTTTTGATTTCAGTAAATATGCTGCAAACACAACAAATGACAATTTTCAGTTCTTTACAACCTATAAAGTGTTTTGAAACTTACTGTGCGGAATAATTTGGAACAAAAATCCTGTTATTACGAGGTTTGTTCAATAAAATGTGAATTGTACTCTTAATAGTTGATAACATGAGAATTATGCCGACTGTTATTTAAATCAATTATTTAGGGAAATGAGAAAAATATAATTTGCATAATAATTTGGAACATGGTGTAGAGCCGATAACTGGCAATCCAGACAGAACACACTTACACTGATAATCCGGGCACTGATCATCATTTTCCTGATCATCAGTGCAGTCTCATCAGTGCCAATTAGTGCAGCTTATTAGTGCAGCTTATCAGTGCCACCTATCAATGCCCATTGGTGCAGCCTCACCAGTTCCCATCGGTGCAGCCTCAACAGTGCATATCAGTGAAGAAGAAAAATTTCTTATTTGCAAAATTTAATAACAGAAATTAAAAAAAAAAGTTGTTTTTTGTCCCCAAAATTTTCAGTCTTTTGTTTAGAAAAAAAAACCCTAGTGGTGATTAAATACAACCAAAAGAAAGCTCTATCTGTCTAGAAAAAAAAAAAGTGATAACATTTTCATATGGGTACAGTTATGGGACTGCGCAATTGTCATTCAAAGTGTGATAGTGCTGAAAATTGGCCTAGGCAGGAAGAGGGTGAAAGTGCCCGGTATTGAAGTTGTTCAAGACAGTAGGGGAGATTAACTAAAACTGGTGCACCAAAAAACGCATTGGTGTGAATCAGGCCTTAGGGTGACAACACTGTCCTTGTCTTCCAAGGGTGTTCCTGCATTGTTACCCTGGTACAGGGACTTCGGATAGAGATCAAAAGAGCACCAGAAAAGCCACCTTGAGATATGCCATGCAGCCATCGCCAGAGTGCATTTGGACAGGAGGTGGCTGCAAAAAATCTGCAGAAGATTTCAACAAAAAAAACAAACAAAAAAGGAATGTTATATAGTGCTTAAGAAAACTAAGCCAGAGGTTGACTAAAAACAGAAGCACTCAGAATCTGGTGCAACTGTGCATGGTAGCCCATTAATTTCTAACTTCAGCTTGACAATAAAACCTGGAAGCTGATTGGTTTCTCTGCAGAGCTGCACCAGATTTTGCACCATGCAGTTTTAGTAAATAACCCTGACTGTCATCTGTTTATTTATGGCAATGTAACCTTGCCTTCTGATAGCCCCTCTACCTCCTGCAAGGTATACTCAGATCCACACTCCTTTAGTTGCTTCCCAGCTGTAGCAGTGCAACCCAAGTAAGTTCAGTGTTGGATGGTGTTGGGGCTTACTTGGACAGAGAGTGTCACTCCAATCCAATTACTATCACACGGGAAGGTCTCATGGTCCCCCAAACTTGGAAGCCATGCTCTGTCAGAGCACCAAAGTGAGGACTTTGATGAACCAGGAAGACACTGAAGGAGTGTGCATTGGTGAGCGTACCTTGCTTGAGGAGGCGGCTACCAGGAGTCACATTCACTTTGTCCTGAATTAATAAAGTGACATTGGAGTTTGAATGACTTAAAGCAAAACTATACTCATCTGCTTTCATTCTCTTGCTTCCTTACCAGTACCTGGTCTTCTTCCAGGATCAGGATCTTTGGCTATCTTGAGTGGCTGGGCTGATTATTTGCAGGTAGACTCTGTATGGGCAATTACATGCGAACAGCCAGGAATAGCTGCAGGAACTGTCAGCCTCTCAGTGCTTTCCATGAGGCTTCCTTACCAGTACCTGGTCTTCTTCCAGGATCAGAATCTTTGGCTATCTTGAGTGGCTGGGATGATTATTTGCAGGTAGACTCTGTACGGGCAATTACATGCGAACGGCCATGAATAGCTGCAGGAATTGTCAGCCTCTCAGTGCTTTCCATGAGGCTTCCTTACCAGTACCTGGTCTTCTTCCAGAATCAGGATCTTTGGCTATCTTGAGTGGCTGGGCTGATTATTTGCAGGTAGTCTCTGTGCTTTCGATGAGGTTTTCTGCTTGCCGCTAATCGAAGGGAGCCCCACTGGGTCTCCTGCAGCTAACTACAAATGACCCCATTCGCAGGTGTGAATACAGGCCTAACACTGAAATTCCAGATTATTGCATTATGACTGGTTCCCTTAAAGACACAGTCATTATTTAGGGTCAGTTTAAACACTAATACTGAATAACGTAAGCTGACACAAAGAGGCAGAGGTCCTTTGCTTCTTATGAATGGTTGAGGACCACTTTACATCCATGATAACCCTCTGTGTTCACCATGAAGGTGAGCAGACCTTCACTGTCTTAGTGGAGTAGAAGGAAATTTAATCTCCTAGTATATTTTTAGGTTGTAGGAGCAAACCCACACAAACACTGGAAGAACATACAAACATCATAATTATTGAACACAGAACCTGAGTGATGCAAGGTCACAACTCTAACCACTTAGCCACCATATTCCATATAGGGCAAATTTCACCTTTACTTCCCTCCTTCCATTCTGTCCTCTACCTCTTTAGGTCCCAAACCCTGAAGGACAACATCTAACCTCCCTGTTCTCATTTCAGGGGTGATCCTTTTCAGGTGAAAATGAATGTTGCAATCACTTGTGGCTACCTCGTTTATGGTAAACATACATATATATATAAATATCAAATGTATGATAGTAACAATATCAGGAACAAGGAGATAAATCATGAGTCTGATCAGATTGAAAGAGCCACTGAAGGTTCCATAACTGTTTGGAGTATTGGGGCTCATACCCAAAAGGAAGAACAGGTATTAGCATGCAGCCAACCAGACTCTCACTCTGGAATAATTAAAGAGGGGGTGTTTGGATGCTCTGGGCGGTACGAATAGTTCTTCCTTCAAACAGTTTCATGTATGAGACTCCTGATTTTATTCAAGAAGGGTTTTCATGATGCCACCCCACTGACATGCATCTAACCAGAATCTGTCTGGTCTCCAAGTATATCTAAAGCCATAACATATTTTTTTTTTTTACTTAGAGTAGGGAATGGTTAAAACCCCTGTTAATTTTGGTGTCCCACTTGGGAAACTTCCCTTTACATCACGTCCTACGAACATAATAAATGAGAGGTAATCTTTCGAAAGTAGGGAAAAACCACTCACAGTCACAGAAAGAAGTGTCCCCATTTGAAGATTTCCATTTTGTCCCAGTTCTAAGAAATTAAAATGCAGGATTTTCCTTTATTTTCAGTCTTGGTGACAGTGGTCACCAGGACAAATACAGAGGGTGAATATCCCAAGTGGGGACACAGAAGTATTAAAAACTTGAAAGAGGTTCTAGCCCCTTACCACATTGTCCCAAAAAAAGAAAAAAACGCTTTAGATACACTTTTAATATAGTGGATTCTGGTTGATTGTTATAGTTTATTTTGAAGAATAAGTACTCAATAATAAGAACTCTATTGATCAAAAGTTATATTTTTTCAGTTACTGAATTATCCACTAGCTTCTTACATATGGACCATCATGCTCCGCAGTTTGAAAATGATTAAAGAGGAACTATAATAGTTTGGGCACAGTTTTATTTAGATACGATTTAATTTTTTGTTGTTAATCTGTTGAATATCTTTTTTTTTTGCTGTATTTTACTATGTATATGAAATCTTTATTTTATATATAATGTAAATATTAAGGGTTCCCACATAACTGTGGTGTCAGAGAACATTGTGTTTTATTTAACAGTAAGGCAGTGTTTCTCAACTCCAGTCCTCATGGACCCCCAACAGGTCATGTTTTCAGGATTTCCCTCAGATGAAACAGCTGTGGTAATTTACTAAGGCAGTGAAACTGATCAAATCACCTGTGCAAAATAATGGAAATCCTGAAAACATGACCTGTTGGGGGTCCATGAGGACTGGAGTTGAGAAACACTGCAGTAAGGTAAGAAGGAATAAGGACCAATGTAACAGGAAAAGCCCTAGCACTTTCTGATACTGCGTAACAGTGTTGGTGCTTGGCCTGTCAAATTGGCAATTATCTGTATCATCTTATTTTCGAGGCTGCTGCAGGTAAGTGCTATTCTCTAAACCTGCAGCATTTTGTTTTTCCCCCTCCATTACATAACCTCTTTAAGGGTAGCTTAGTCAACATATGTAATTGAACCTAAAGCTCCGACTAATGGCTGACATTTTAAACATGAAACATAAAATAATTCCTGTTTGAGTGTGTAAAAACAGTAGAATTTATACCATAAGGCCAAAAGTATTGTGGACACTTGACAATTACACCAAATCATGGACATTAACATGGAGTTTCCCCTCCCCTTTGCGGCTGTAACAGATTCTACTCTTTAGGAAAGGCTTTTCACAAAATTTTGGAGGTTGTGGGAATCTACATCCATTCAGCCAAAAAAAAAAAATTTGTGAGGTCAGGTACTGATGTTGGATGAAAAGACCTGGTCCAGCTCATCCAAATGGTGTTCAGTAGGGTTGCGTTGAGTGTGGAACACTCAAGTTCCTCCACATCATGCTCATCAAACCAAGTCGTTATGGCGCTGACTCCATGCACAGGGACACAGTCATGCTGGAACAGAAACGGTTGTTTGCCAAACAAGGCTGGATATGCACATTGTCTAAAATGTTTTTGTATGCTGTAGAGTTATCTGTGCTCTTCACTGGAAACCTGAACTCAATAATTTAGGCTAGATACACATTTGAACTGAGCACCTTTGGTTGGGACTACTAGAAACAAAAATAACAATCTGTGCATATTTTTTGAATTTTTTTTTGTGTATGTTCACACATTTTTTTAGGTGTGCCAATTAAAGTCTTTTGGGACCAAAAACACCTGCAGCTTGTAGCACAAAAGGAAGCTCATGTACTTTTGCTAGCCACAAGCTTCAAGCAACACTACGCTCAAATGTGAACAGGCACAGCTGAAAATCATGGGATTTTGGATGGTGAGCATTTTGGAGCTTCACGCTATAGAACAATCAAGTGTGAATGAGGCATTAGAGAGGTGTCAACATCCTTTTGAACCTATATAGTGGATAGGTGTGATGGTCAGGAGTGCACAAGCTTCAGGCCTTGTAGTGAAAAGTCTTGCCAGAACAGCTCCCCTCAGATCATGCCACATTTCAGAGAAATTGTATTGAGATATCCTGCTTGGTGTTTCTACAATATGGAATTTATGTTGTCCAATCTGCTTTTTTGTTGATGTACATTATTGTTTTGGCTCATGGTCATGTTGCAACCAATTTCAGATTTTAACCACTGATTGATGCCTTGACATTGTAAAGATATTTTCCAGGCAAGCAGCAAGCCTTCTGGGCCTTGCATCAGAAAATCAGCCAACATTATATCCCCTTCACCTTGCTTTAGAGTTGTATTGGTTTTTAATGTTGGTATGCAGTGTTCAGTTTTCTCCAAATGTATTACTATTAGAGATGAGCGAAGAAATGAAAAATTCGATTCGACTGATTCGGCGAATTCGTGGACAATATTCGATTCGAGTCGAATAAATTCGCTGTGAATTTAACTTAAAAAAGGGTGTTTCTAGGCTTCAGAGAGACTTAATATTAGTGCAGAACACTGTACCTTTAATTTAAATGCCCTTGGAGTCTGCTGGGGAAGAGAAATAATACTGTCAGTCAGTATGACATGCAGATGAGTGCCGTCGATCTTAGAATCACCGCACACTTCACTCATTTGGGCAGTCACGGGGCCAAAACCAGAGTGTGGAGCCACAGTGTGGCGGTGGAGGCAGCAGCAATGGGAGGCCATACAGCACCCTATGACAAAAATGGAAACCACCAGCAGTGTGAGGAGACCTGAAAGTGGCACATGGCAGAGTGTGGCGATAGAGACAGCAGCAATGGGAGGCCGTACAGGGACCCATGACACACTCTGGACCTGGCAGCAGCATGAGGAGGCGGTACAGGGGCCCATGACAGATTACGGGCCTGGCAGCAGCATGAGGAGTCGGTACAGGGGCCCATGGCAGATTACGGGCCTGGCAGCAGCAATGGGAGGCCGTACAGGGACCCATGACACACTCTGGACCTGGCAGCAGCATGGGGAGGCGGTACAGGGGCCCATGACAGATTACGGGCCTGGCAGCAGCATGAGGAGTCGGTACGGGGGCCCATGACACACTCTGGACCTGGCAGCAGCATGAGGAGGCGGTACAGGGGCGCATGACAGATTACGAGCCTGGCAGCAGCAACTTGGACAGGAGGACGTTCAGCTTCTGCACCGTCGGGTGCGTGCTCGCAAACTGTTGTCTCTTGGAAACGGATTCCAAGAAAGACTGCTGACGGAATCCGTGAAGATGAGTAGCAGGAGAAGGAGCATCTGAACGAGCGGAATATGCCAACAAGCGACAACAGGGGCCCATGACAGATTACGGGCCTGGCAGCAGCATGAGGAGTCGGTACGGGGGCCCATGGCAGATTACGGGCCTGGCAGCAGCTATGGGAGGCCCGTAATCTGCCAGCACCCTATGACAAAAAATGGAACCCACCAGCAGTGTGAGGAGACCTGAAAGTGGCACATGGCAGCAGAGTGTGGCGATGGAGACAGCAGCAATGGGAGGCCGTACAGGGACCCATGAGAGACTCTGGACCTGGCAGCAGCATGAGGAGGCGGTATAGGGGCCCATGGCAGATTAGGGGCCTGGCAGCAGCTATGGGAGGCCCGTAATCTGCCAGCACCCTATGACAAAAAATGGAACACACCAGCAGTGTGAGGAGACCTGAAAGTGGCACATGGCAGAGTGTGGCGATGGAGGCAGCAGCAATGGGAGGCCGTACAGGGACCCATGAGAGACTCTGGACTTGGCAGCAGCATGAGGAGGCGGTATAGGGGCCCATGGCAGATTAGGGGCCTGACAGCAGCTATGGGAGGCCCGTAATCTGCCAGCACCCTATGACAAAAAATGGAACACACCAGCAGTGTGAGGAGACCTGAAAGTGGCACATGTTTGGGGCATGATTCATGGCGGATTTAGTCAGTTGTGTCAGGAACTGGTGGTTTGAAATCCAGACTAATCCACGCCTGATTCATTTTCACAAACGTGAGTCTCTCCACACTTTGGGTGGACAGTCGTGTCCTCCGCGGAGTTGCAATACCTCCTGCCGCACTAAACACGCGCTCCGATGCCACGCTACTGGCCGGGCATGACAGCCTTTCAAGGGCAAATTCAGCTAGTTGGGGCCAAAGGTCAAGTTTCGTTGCCCAGTAGTCAAGGGGATTGTCTACCTCGGTTGGCAGGGTGCTGTCCAAGTAGGCCTAAGCCTGTTGTTTGAGGTCCTGCTCCAGGTCCACCTGATGCTGCTGCTGCTGCTGCGGCTGGTTAGTAGTTTCCTCACTGCGCTGGTGAAGAAAGCTACTCATCATCGACTGCAGACTGAGGCAGCCGCTGCTGGTGGAGCTGCCACTGCTCCTACCACCCCACCCCTCCCCTGCTGCCATGGCAGCGGAACACGAGCGCACAGGGCCCACAGTGTCTGAGGATGGACGTTGGCGCAGACAGGCAGAGACCAGCTGACTACATAGGTGTTTTTTATAGTACGTTATTTTGGCCTCCCTCTCAGCAGGTGTGAAAAAGGCCACCATTTTTGAACGGTAGCGAGGGTCCAACAAGGTGGACAGCCAAAAGTCATCCCTCTGTCTGATGGTTATTATTCGGCTGTCGCTACGCAAGCAACCGAGCATGCTATGGGCCATTTGTGCCAAGGAATGCGAGGGACTCCCTGCCTCCATCTCCACAGCATACTGCCACGGTGCGTCTAGGTCCTCTGTCTCCTCTTCCTCCTCCTCTACCAGATGCTCCTGCTCCTCCACTCCTGTCCGCTGAGTGGAAAAACCACCCATTTCACTCAATAATTCCTGAGCACCAATGTCCTCCTCTACCTCCTCCTCTTCTTCCAGTCCTGCCCCCACAGGGGCCATGTGGCGTTGAGATCTGTGCGCCACGTCTACCGCACCCTGACCAGCCATTGTTAACAGCATTTGTTCCAGGACGTGCAACAGAGGAATGACGTCGTTCATCCCATAGTCCTGCCGACTCACGAATAGCGTGGCCTCCTCAAAGGGCCTGAGCAAGCGCAGGTGTCACGCATGAGCTGCCAATGGCTGACATCTAAGTTACACAGGGAGTACCTTTATCTGCTTTTAACATCAGGAAATCTGTGATGGCCTTTTGCTGTTCGTAAAGGCGGTCTAACATATGTAGGGTTGAATTCCACGTTGTTGCAACGTCACAGCATGAGGAGTCGGTATAGGGGCCCATGGCAGATTAGGGGCCTGGCAGCAGTTATGGGAGGCCCATAATCTGCCAGCACCCTATGACAAAAAATGGAACACACCAGCAGTGTGAGGAGACCTGAAAGTGGCACATGGCAGAGTGTGGCGATGGAGACAGCAGCAATGGGAGGCCGTACAGGGACCCATGAGAGACTCTGGACCTGGCAGCAGCATGAGGAGGCGGTATATAGGGGCCTACGGCAGATTAGGGGCCTGGCAGCAGCTATAGGAGGCCCGTAATCTGCCAGCACCCTATGTCAAAAAATTCAACACACCAGCAGTGTGTGAGGAGACCTGAAAGTGGCACATGGCAGAGTGTGGCGATGGAGACAGCAGCAATGGGAGGCCGTACAGGGACCCATGACAGACTCTGGACTTGGCAGCAGCATGAGGAGGCGGTATATAGGGGCTTATGGCAGATTAGGGGCCTGGCAGCAGCTATAGGAGGCCCGTAATCTGCCAGCACCCTATGTCAAAAAATTCAACACACCAGCAGTGTGAGGAGACCTGAAAGTGGCACATGGCAGCAGAGTGTGGCGATGGAGACAGCAGCAATGGGAGGCCGTACAGGGACCCATGACAGACTCTGAACTTGGCAGCAGCATGAGGAGGCGGTATATAGGGGCCCATGGCAGATTAGGGGCCTGGCAGCAGCTATAGGAGGCCCGTAATCTGCCAGCACCCTATGTCAAAAAATTCAACACACCAGCAGTGTGTGAGGAGAAATGAAAGTGGCACATGGCAGCAGAGTGTGGCGATGGAGACAGCAGCAATGGGAGGCCGTACAGGGACCCATGACAGACTCTGAACTTGGCAGCAGCATGAGGAGGCGGTATATAGGGGCCCATGGCAGATTAGGGGCCTGGCAGCAGCGATAGGAGGCCCGTAATCTGCCAGCACCCTATGTCAAAAAATTTAACACACCAGCAGTGTGAAGAGACCTGAAAGTGGCACATGGCAGCAGAGTGTGGCGATGGAGACAGCAGCAATGGGAGGCCGTACAGGGACCATGACAGACTCTGGACTTGGCAGCAGCATGAGGAGGCGGTATATAGGGGCCCATGGCAGATTAGGGGCCTGGCAGCAGCTATGTGAGGCCCGTAATCTGCCTGCACCCTATGTCAAAAAATTTAACACACCAGCAGTGTGAAGAGACCTGAAAGTGGCACATGGCAGCAGACTGTGGCGATGGAGACAGCAGCAATGGGAGGCCGTACAGGGACCATGACAGACTCTGGACTTGGCAGCAGCATGAGGAGGCGGTATATAGGGGCCCATGGCAGATTAGGGGCCTGCCAGCAGCTATGTGAGGCCCGTAATCTGCCTGCACCCTATGTCAAAAAATTTAACACACCAGCAGTGTGAAGAGACCTGAAAGTGGCACATGGCAGCAGACTGTGGCGATGGAGACAGCAGCAATGGGAGGCCGTACAGGGACCATGACAGACTCTGGACTTGGCAGCAGCATGAGGAGGCGGTATATAGGGGCCCATGGCAGATTAGGGGCCTGGCAGCAGCTATGTGAGGCCCGTAATCTGCCTGCACCCTATGTCAAAAAATTTAACACACCAGCAGTGTGAAGAGACCTGAAAGTGGCACATGGCAGCAGAGTGTGGCGATGGAGACAGCAGCAATGGGAGGCCGTACAGGGACCATGACAGACTCTGGACTTGGCAGCAGCATGAGGAGGCGGTATATAGGGGCCCATGGCAGATTAGGGGCCTGGCAGCAGCTATGTGAGGCCCGTAATCTGCCTGCACCCTATGTCAAAAAATTTAACACACCAGCAGTGTGAAGAGACCTGAAAGTGGCACATGGCAGCAGAGTGTGGCGATGGAGACAGCAGCAATGGGAGGCCGTACAGGGACCCATGACAGACTCTGGACTTGGCAGCAGCATGAGGAGGCGGTATATAGGGGCCCATGGCAGATTAGGGGCCTGGCAGCAGCTATGTGAGGCCCGTAATCTGCCTGCACCCTATGTCAAAAAATTTAACACACCAGCAGTGTGAAGAGACCTGAAAGTGGCACATGGCAGCAGACTGTGGCGATGGAGACAGCAGCAATGGGAGGCCGTACAGGGACCATGACAGACTCTGGACTTGGCAGCAGCATGAGGAGGCGGTATATAGGGGCCCATGGCAGATTAGGGGCCTGGCAGCAGCTATGTGAGGCCCGTAATCTGCCTGCACCCTATGTCAAAAAATTTAACACACCAGCAGTGTGAAGAGACCTGAAAGTGGCACATGGCAGCAGAGTGTGGCGATGGAGACAGCAGCAATGGGAGGCCGTACAGGGACCATGACAGACTCTGGACTTGGCAGCAGCATGAGGAGGCGGTATATAGGGGCCCATGGCAGATTAGGGGCCTGGCAGCAGCTATGTGAGGCCCGTAATCTGCCTGCACCCTATGTCAAAAAATTTAACACACCAGCAGTGTGAAGAGACCTGAAAGTGGCACATGGCAGCAGACTGTGGCGATGGAGACAGCAGCAATGGGAGGCCGTACAGGGACCATGACAGACTCTGGACTTGGCAGCAGCATGAGGAGGCGGTATATAGGGGCCCATGGCAGATTAGGGGCCTGCCAGCAGCTATGTGAGGCCCGTAATCTGCCTGCACCCTATGTCAAAAAATTTAACACACCAGCAGTGTGAAGAGACCTGAAAGTGGCACATGGCAGCAGAGTGTGGCGATGGAGACAGCAGCAATGGGAGGCCGTACAGGGACCCATGACAGACTCTGGACTTGGCAGCAGCATGAGGAGGCGGTATATAGGGGCCCATGGCAGATTAGGGGCCTGGCAGCAGCTATAGGAGGCCCGTAATCTGCCAGCACCCTATGTCAAAAAATTCAACACACCAGCAGTGTGTGAGGAGAAATGAAAGTGGCACATGGCAGAGTGTGGCGATGGAGACAGCAGCAATGGGAGGCCGTACAGGGACCCATGACAGACTCTGGACTTGGCAGCAGCATGAGGAGGCGGTATATAGGGGCCCATGGCAGATTAGGGGCCTGGCAGCAGCTATAGGAGGCCCGTAATCTGCCAGCACCCTATGTCAAAAAATTCAACACACCAGCAGTGTGAGGAGACCTGAAAGTGGCACATGGCAGAGTGTGGCGATGGAGACAGCAGCAATGGGAGGCCGTACAGGGACCCATGACAGACTCTGAACTTGGCAGCAGCATGAGGAGGCGGTATATAGGGGCCCATGGCAGATTAGGGGCCTGGCAGCAGCTATGGGAGGCCCGTAATCTGCCAGCACCCTATGTCAAAAAATTCTACACACCAGCAGTGTGTGAGGAGACCTGAAAGTGGCACATGGCAGAGTGTGGCGATGGAGACAGCAGCAATGGGAGGCCGTACAGGGACCCATGACAGACTCTGGACTTGGCAGCAGCATGAGGAGGCGGTATATAGGGGCCCATGGCAGATTAGGGGCCTGGCAGCAGCTATGGGAGGCCCGTAATCTGCCTGCACCCTATGTCAAAAAATTTAACACACCAGCAGTGTGAAGAGACCTGAAAGTGGCACATGGCAGAGTGTGGCGATGGAGACAGCAGCAATGGGAGGCCGTACAGGGACCATGACAGACTCTGGACTTGGCAGCAGCATGAGGAGGCGGTATATAGGGGCCCATGGCAGATTAGGGGCCTGGCAGCAGCTATGTGAGGCCCGTAATCTGCCTGCACCCTATGTCAAAAAATTTAACACACCAGCAGTGTGAAGAGACCTGAAAGTGGCACATGGCAGCAGACTGTGGCGATGGAGACAGCAGCAATGGGAGGCCGTACAGGGACCATGACAGACTCTGGACTTGGCAGCAGCATGAGGAGGCGGTATATAGGGGCCCATGGCAGATTAGGGGCCTGCCAGCAGCTATGTGAGGCCCGTAATCTGCCTGCACCCTATGTCAAAAAATTTAACACACCAGCAGTGTGAAGAGACCTGAAAGTGGCACATGGCAGCAGAGTGTGGCGATGGAGACAGCAGCAATGGGAGGCCGTACAGGGACCCATGACAGACTCTGGACTTGGCAGCAGCATGAGGAGGCGGTATATAGGGGCCCATGGCAGATTAGGGGCCTGGCAGCAGCTATAGGAGGCCCGTAATCTGCCAGCACCCTATGTCAAAAAATTCAACACACCAGCAGTGTGAGGAGACCTGAAAGTGGCACATGGCAGAGTGTGGCGATGGAGACAGCAGCAATGGGAGGCCGTACAGGGACCCATGACAGACTCTGAACTTGGCAGCAGCATGAGGAGGCGGTATATAGGGGCCCATGGCAGATTAGGGGCCTGGCAGCAGCTATGTGAGGCCCGTAATCTGCCTGCACCCTATGTCAAAAAATTTAACACACCAGCAGTGTGAAGAGACCTGAAAGTGGCACATGGCAGCAGAGTGTGGCGATGGAGACAGCAGCAATGGGAGGCCGTACAGGGACCATGACAGACTCTGGACTTGGCAGCAGCATGAGGAGGCGGTATATAGGGGCCCATGGCAGATTAGGGGCCTGGCAGCAGCTATGTGAGGCCCGTAATCTGCCTGCACCCTATGTCAAAAAATTTAACACACCAGCAGTGTGAAGAGACCTGAAAGTGGCACATGGCAGCAGACTGTGGCGATGGAGACAGCAGCAATGGGAGGCCGTACAGGGACCATGACAGACTCTGGACTTGGCAGCAGCATGAGGAGGCGGTATATAGGGGCCCATGGCAGATTAGGGGCCTGCCAGCAGCTATGTGAGGCCCGTAATCTGCCTGCACCCTATGTCAAAAAATTTAACACACCAGCAGTGTGAAGAGACCTGAAAGTGGCACATGGCAGCAGAGTGTGGCGATGGAGACAGCAGCAATGGGAGGCCGTACAGGGACCCATGACAGACTCTGGACTTGGCAGCAGCATGAGGAGGCGGTATATAGGGGCCCATGGCAGATTAGGGGCCTGGCAGCAGCTATGTGAGGCCCGTAATCTGCCTGCACCCTATGTCAAAAAATTTAACACACCAGCAGTGTGAAGAGACCTGAAAGTGGCACATGGCAGCAGAGTGTGGCGATGGAGACAGCAGCAATGGGAGGCCGTACAGGGACCCATGAGAGACTCTAGACTTGGCAGCAGCATGAGGAGGCGGTATATAGGGGCCCATGGCAGATTAGGGGCCTGGCAGCAGCTATGTGAGGCCCGTAATCTGCCTGCACCCTATGTCAAAAAATTAAACACACCAGCAGTGTGAAGAGACCTGAAAGTGGCACATGGCAGCAGAGTGTGGCGATGGAGACAGCAGCAATGGGAGGCCGTACAGGGACCCATGAGAGACTCTAGACTTGGCAGCAGCATGAGGAGGCGGTATATAGGGGCCCATGGCAGATTAGGGGCCTGGCAGCAGCTATGTGAGGCCCGTAATCTGCCTGCACCCTATGTCAAAAAATTAAACACACCAGCAGTGTGAAGAGAGCTGAAAGTGGCACATGGCAGCAGAGTGTGGCGATGGAGACAGCAGCAATGGGAGGCCGTACAGGGACCCATGAGAGACTCTAGACTTGGCAGCAGCATGAGGAGGCGGTATATAGGGGCCCATGGCAGATTAGGGGCCTGGCAGCAGCTATGTGAGGCCCGTAATCTGCCTGCACCCTATGTCAAAAAATTAAACACACCAGCAGTGTGAAGAGACCTGAAAGTGGCACATGGCAGCAGAGTGTGGCGATGGAGACAGCAGCAATGGGAGGCCGTACAGGGACCATGACAGACTCTGGACTTGGCAGCAGCATGAGGAGGCGGTATATAGGGGCCCATGGCAGATTAGGGGCCTGGCAGCAGCTATGTGAGGCCCGTAATCTGCCTGCACCCTATGTCAAAAAATTAAACACACCAGCAGTGTGAAGAGACCTGAAAGTGGCACATGGCAGCAGAGTGTGGCGATGGAGACAGCAGCAATGGGAGGCCGTACAGGGACCATGACAGACTCTGGACTTGGCAGCAGCATGAGGAGGCGGTATATAGGGGCCCATGGCAGATTAGGGGCCTGGCAGCAGCTATGTGAGGCCCGTAATCTGCCTGCACCCTATGTCAAAAAATTTAACACACCAGCAGTGTGAAGAGACCTGAAAGTGGCACATGGCAGCAGAGTGTGGCGATGGAGACAGCAGCAATGGGAGGCCGTACAGGGACCATGACAGACTCTGGACTTGGCAGCAGCATGAGGAGGCGGTATATAGGGGCCCATGGCAGATTAGGGGCCTGGCAGCAGCTATGTGAGGCCCGTAATCTGCCTGCACCCTATGTCAAAAAATTAAACACACCAGCAGTGTGAAGAGACCTGAAAGTGGCACATGGCAGCAGAGTGTGGCGATGGAGACAGCAGCAATGGGAGGCCGTACAGGGACCATGACAGACTCTGGACTTGGCAGCAGCATGAGGAGGCGGTATATAGGGGCCCATGGCAGATTAGGGGCCTGGCAGCAGCTATGTGAGGCCCGTAATCTGCCTGCACCCTATGTCAAAAAATTTAACACACCAGCAGTGTGAAGAGACCTGAAAGTGGCACATGGCAGCAGAGTGTGGCGATGGAGACAGCAGCAATGGGAGGCCGTACAGGGACCCATGAGAGACTCTAGACTTGGCAGCAGCATGAGGAGGCGGTATATAGGGGCCCATGGCAGATTAGGGGCCTGGCAGCAGCTATGTGAGGCCCGTAATCTGCCTGCACCCTATGTCAAAAAATTTAACACACCAGCAGTGTGAAGAGACCTGAAAGTGGCACATGGCAGCAGAGTGTGGCGATGGAGACAGCAGCAATGGGAGGCCTTACAGGGACCCATGAGAGACTCTAGACTTGGCAGCAGCATGAGGAGGCGGTATATAGGGGCCCATGGCAGATTAGGGGCCTGGCAGCAGCTATGTGAGGCCCGTAATCTGCCTGCACCCTATGTCAAAAAATTTAACACACCAGCAGTGTGTGAGGAGACCTGAAAGTGGCACATGGCAGAGTGTGGCGATGGAGACAGCAGCAATGGGAGGCCGTACAGGGACCCATGAGAGACTCTGGCACTGGCAGCAGCATGAGGAGGCGGTATATAGGGGCCTATGGCAGATTAGGGGCCTGGCAGCAGCTATGGGAGGCCCGTAATCTGCCAGCACCCTATGTCAAAAAACTGAACACACCAGCAGTGTGAGGAGACCTGAAAGTGGCACATGGCAGAGTGTGGCGATGGAGACAGCAGCAATGGGAGGCCGTACAGGGACCCATGACAGACTCTGGACCTGGCAGCAGCATGAGGAGGCGGTATATAGGGGCCTATGGCAGATTAGGGGCCCGTAATCTGCCAGCACCCTATGTCAAAAAACTGAACACACCAGTAGTGTGTGAGGAGACCTGAAAGTGGCACATGGCAGAGTGTGGCGATGGAGACAGCAGCAATGGGAGGCCGTACAGGGACCCATGAGAGATTCTGGACCTGGCAGCAGCATGAGGAGGCGGTATATAGGGGCCTATGGCAGATTAGGGGCCTGGCAGCAGCTATGGGAGGCCCGTAATCTGCCAGCACCCTATGTCAAAAATCTGAACACACCAGCAGTGTGTGAGGAGACCTGAAAGTGGCACATGGCAGAGTGTGGCGATGGAGACAGCAGCAATGGGAGGCCGTACAGGGACCCATGAGAGACTCTGGCACTGGCAGCAGCATGAGGAGGCGGTATATAGGGGCCTATGGCAGATTAGGGGCCTGGCAGCAGCTATGGGAGGCCCGTAATCTGCCAGCACCCTATGTCAAAAAATTCAACACACCAGCAGTGTGAGGAGACCTGAAAGTGGCACATGGCAGAGTGTGGCGATGGAGACAGCAGCAATGGGAGGCCGTACAGGGACCCATGACAGACTCTGGACCTGGCAGCAGCATGAGGAGGCGGTATATAGGGGCCTATGGCAGATTAGGGGCCCGTAATCTGCCAGCACCCTATGTCAAAAAACTGAACACACCAGTAGTGTGTGAGGAGACCTGAAAGTGGCACATGGCAGAGTGTGGCGATGGAGACAGCAGCAATGGGAGGCCGTACAGGGACCCATGAGAGACTCTGGACCTGGCAGCAGCATGAGGAGGCGGTATATAGGGGCCTATGGCAGATTAGGGGCCTGGCAGCAGCTATGGGAGGCCCGTAATCTGCCAGCACCCTATGTCAAAAAACTGAACACACCAGCAGTGTGTGAGGAGACCTGAAAGTGGCACATGGCAGAGTGTGGCGATGGAGACAGCAGCAATGGGAGGCCGTACAGGGACCCATGAGAGACTCTGGACCTGGCAGCAGCATGAGGAGGCGGTATATAGGGGCCTATGGCAGATTAGGGGCCTGGCAGCAGCTATAGGAGGCCCATAATCTGCCAGCACCCTATGTCAAAAAATTCAACACACCAGCAGTGTGAGGAGACCTGAAAGTGGCACATGGCATGAGACACTGTGGACCTGGCAGCAGCATGAGGAGGCGGTATATAGGGGCCCATGGCAGATTAGGGGCCTGGCAGCAGCTATGGGAGGCCCGTAATCTGCCAGCACCCTATGTCAAAAAACTGAACACACCAGCAGTGTGTGAGGAGACCTGAAAGTGGCACATGGCAGAGTGTGGCGATGGAGACAGCAGCAATGGGAGGTCTCCCATTGTCCCAACATGGCCCAAATAGTCCCAACATGGGCCCCCTGGCCACGCTTGACTTTCTGGCCACATAGTCGACATACGGCTACGTTTACTTCCTCGGGCGGCTTGACGAAATATTGCCACACCGCCGAGTAGGAAACTTTGCCCCCGATACTCCTCACTGGCTGACTGCTGCTTCCTCCGTGCACACCGGCACCACTACTGGCCGTGGTGGTAGGCTGCAGTGGAGCTGGTGCTCTACTCCGTGGCCGTTTGGCTCCACTGACACTGCTTCCACTGACACTGCTGCGACCCTGCTGCTGTCTCCTGGGCAACCCACCGACTGTTTCGCTCACTGCCAAGCTGCCACCCTCTTCTCCTGATGATGCGGAAGAAATTGCCTGATGACGACGAGGCTGCCAAGTGCGATCAACCTCCTCATCATCAAGTAGGGTCTCCGCCTCACTACTAGCCCCCTCGGCTGCGTCTGGGTCAGGAGACAGACCTGTCTCCAGACCGGCTACCGGGCCACTCTCCTCGCCACTACTTCTTCGCCTAGCTGCTGAAAAGGCGGATGTCTCCCCCCGTTCCTGACCGCCCTCTGTTAGCTCTTCCTCACTGTACAGTGGGGCTGAGCCCACAGCATGCGATACTTCGCTTGGTGAGGGAACACCAAAGGACAGGGGCAGGTAGAGGACACGTGATTTCAGTGGGCTAGGTCCCGGGCCATGCCAACTAACGTTTGTGTCTGACGTACCCACCGACCGTTGGCTGTAGGTGTCAGAGGTGACCTGGAAAGAGGAAGACGACCGAGCCAACCAATCGATAACGGCAGGGTTGTCGGTGGAGACACGACCGCTGGATGACACCGGGAGCACTGGCCTCTGGCTGCGAATAGTGCTGCCTCGACCCCTTCCTCTGCTGCCACGTCTGCTCGCTCCTAAAACATTGCCTCCTCTGCCACTCCTCTGCATGTTGTCTGACATACTATTTAATTCAACGATTATGTGTCCCTGAGTAACAATTCTGTGTCCCTGAGTAACAATTCTGTGTCTGTGCGAGTAACAATTCTGTGGCCCTAAGTAACAGTTCTGTGGCCCTCAGTAACAATTCTGTGTCTGTCCCTGAGTAACAATTCTGTGGCCCTAACTAAAGTTTCTGTGGCCCTAAGTAACAATTCTCTGGCACTCAGTAACAATTCTGTCTGTCCCTGAGTAACAATTCTGTGGCCCTAATAACGTTTCTGTGGCCCTAAGTAACAATTATCTGGCACTCAGTAACAATTCTGTCTGTCCCTGAGTAACAATTCTCTGGCACTCAGTAACAATTCTGTCTGTCCCTGAGTAACAATTCTCTGGCACTCAGTAACAATTCTGTCTGTCCCTGAGTATGAATTCTGTGGCCCTGAGTAACAATTCTGTGTCTGCGCGAGTAACAATTCTGTGTCTGTGCAAGTAACAATTTTGTGTCTGTGCGAGTAACAATTCTCTGGCACTCAGTAACAATTCTGTCTGTCCCTGAGTAACAATTCTCTGGCACTCAGTAACAATTCTGTCTGTCCCTGAGTAACAATTCTCTGGCACTCAGTAACAATTCTGTCTGTCCCTGAGTAACAATTCTCTGGCACTCAGTAACAATTCTGTCTGTCCCTGAGTAACAATTCTCTGGCGCTCAGTAACAATTCTGTCTGTCCCTGAGTATGAATTCTGTGGCCCTGAGTAACAATTCTGTGTCTGTGCGAGTAACAATTCTGTGTCTGTGCAAGTAACAATTTTGTGTCTGTGCGAGTAACAATTCTCTGGCACTCAGTAACAATTCTGTCTGTCCCTGAGTAACAATTCTCTGGCACTCAGTAACAATTCTGTCTGTCCCTGAGTAACAATTCTCTGGCACTCAGTAACAATTCTGTCTGTCCCTGAGTAACAATTCTCTGGCACTCAGTAACAATTCTGTCTGTCCCTGAGTAACAATTCTCTGGCACTCAGTAACAATTCTGTCTGTCCCTGAGTAACAATTCTCTGGCGCTCAGTAACAATTCTGTCTGTCCCTGAGTATGAATTCTGTGGCCCTGAGTAACAATTCTGTGTCTGTGCGAGTAACAATTCTGTGTCTGTGCAAGTAACAATTTTGTGTCTGTGCGAGTAACAATTCTCTGGCACTCAGTAACAATTCTGTCTGTCCCTGAGTAACAATTCTCTGGCACTCAGTAACAATTCTGTCTGTCCCTGAGTAACAATTCTCTGGCACTCAGTAACAATTCTGTCTGTCCCTGAGTAACAATTCTCTGGCACTCAGTAACAATTCTGTCTGTCCCTGAGTATGAATTCTGTGGCCCTGAGTAACAATTCTGTGTCTGCGCGAGTAACAATTCTGTGTCTGTGCAAGTAACAATTTTGTGTCTGTGCGAGTAACAATTCTCTGGCACTCAGTAACAATTCTGTCTGTCCCTGAGTAACAATTCTCTGGCACTCAGTAACAATTCTGTCTGTCCCTGAGTAACAATTCTCTGGCACTCAGTAACAATTCTGTCTGTCCCTGAGTATGAATTCTGTGGCCCTGAGTAACAATTCTGTGTCTGCGCGAGTAACAATTCTGTGTCTGTGCAAGTAACAATTTTGTGTCTGTGCGAGTAACAATTCTCTGGCACTCAGTAACAATTCTGTCTGTCCCTGAGTAACAATTCTCTGGCACTCAGTAACAATTCTGTCTGTCCCTGAGTAACAATTCTCTGGCACTCAGTAACAATTCTGTCTGTCCCTGAGTAACAATTCTCTGGCACTCAGTAACAATTCTGTCTGTCCCTGAGTAACAATTCTCTGGCACTCAGTAACAATTCTGTCTGTCCCTGAGTAACAATTCTCTGGCACTCAGTAACAATTCTGTCTGTCCCTGAGTAACAATTCTCTGGCACTCAGTAACAATTCTGTCTATCCCTGAGTATGAATTCTGTGGCCCTGAGTAACAATTCTGTGTCTGTGCGAGTAACAATTCTGTGTCTGTGCAAGTAACAATTTTGTGTCTGTGCGAGTAACAATTCTCTGGCACTCAGTAACAATTCTGTCTGTCCCTGAGTAACAATTCTCTGGCACTCAGTAACAATTCTGTCTGTCCCTGAGTAACAATTCTCTGGCACTCAGTAACAATTCTGTCTGTCCCTGAGTATGAATTCTGTGGCCCTGAGTAACAATTCTGTGTCTGTGCGAGTAACAATTCTGTGTCTGTGCAAGTAACAATTTTGTGTCTGTGCGAGTAACAATTCTCTGGCACTCAGTAACAATTCTGTCTGTCCCTGAGTAACAATTCTCTGGCACTCAGTAACAATTCTGTCTGTCCCTGAGTAACAATTCTCTGGCACTCAGTAACAATTCTGTCTGTCCCTGAGTATGAATTCTGTGGCCCTGAGTAACAATTCTGTGTCTGTGCGAGTAACAATTCTGTGTCTGTGCAAGTAACAATTTTGTGTCTGTGCGAGTAACAATTCTCTGGCACTCAGTAACAATTCTGTCTGTCCCTGAGTAACAATTCTCTGGCACTCAGTAACAATTCTGTCTGTCCCTGAGTATGAATTCTGTGGCCCTGAGTAACAATTCTGTGTCTGTGCGAGTAACAATTCTGTGTCTGTGCAAGTAACAATTTTGTGTCTGTGCGAGTAACAATTCTCTGGCACTCAGTAACAATTCTGTCTGTCCCTGAGTAACAATTCTCTGGCACTCAGTAACAATTCTGTCTGTCCCTGAGTAACAATTCTCTGGCACTCAGTAACAATTCTGTCTGTCCCTGAGTAACAATTCTCTGGCACTCAGTAACAATTCTGTCTGTCCCTGAGTAACAATTCTCTGGCACTCAGTAACAATTCTGTCTGTCCCTGAGTAACAATTCTCTGGCACTCAGTAACAATTCTGTCTGTCCCTGAGTAACAATTCTCTGGCACTCAGTAACAATTCTGTCTGTCCCTGAGTAACAATTCTCTGGCACTCAGTAACAATTCTGTCTGTCCCTGAGTAACAATTCTCTGGCACTCAGTAACAATTCTGTCTGTCCCTGAGTAACAATTCTGTCTGTCCCTGAGAATGAATTCTGTGGCCCTGAGTAAGAATTCTCTGGCACTCAGTAACAATTCTGTCTGTCCCTGAGTAACAATTCTCTGGCACTCAGTAACAATTCTGTCTGTCCCTGAGTAAAAATTCTGTGGCCCTAATAACGTTTCTGTGGCCCTAAGTAACAATTCTCTGGCACTGAGTAACAATTCTGTCTGTCCCTGAGTATGAATTCTGTGGCCCTAACTAGCGTTTCTTTGTCCCTAAATAACGATTCTGTGGCCCTCATTAACAAGTCTGTGTCCCTGAGTAATGGTTCTCTGTCCCTAAGTAACTTCTCTCTGTCCCCAATTCTCGTTTCTGTGGCCCTAACTCTGTCCCTGTCCCTAGTACAGAGCGGTCTGCCTCTGTTCAATGACTGCAGGCAAATGAAGATTTCCAAAATGGCCGCTATATATACCTCGACCATTACACAGTGCTGGCTGGCTGGCTGCTGATTGGCTGATGCGATCACATGTCGTTGAGGAATGCATTATGGGGCAGCGCGCCTTGTCTGCGCGCCTTCCCCGACATCCCCGCTCCGTCGCCGCACATGTCAGCCGCCATTTTCGGAAAAATTTCGATTCGCGCGTCCGAATTAGGCTGTTTTTCGGATTCGGCACGAATCGAAATTTTTCCGATATTCGACTCGAATTCCACTTCGGATACTTCGATTCGCTCATCTCTAATTACTATGCATATACTCAAAAAATTTTTTCTAATTTGCCAACAAAACAGTGCTGTGGAACATCTAGATGTCCTCTAGAAGGAACACCTAGATGATCTCTAGAATGAACATTTAGATCAGTGGTCTCCAAACTGCAGTCCGGGGGCCGGATGCAACCCTTGATCTAGCCCTTGGGGCACTTTTCTTCCCACTGATAGGAAACTGTTCTGCCAACTGATATCAACAATGGGGTACCATTTATTCCACTGGCACCAACAATGGGGCATTATTCCTTCCAATGATATCAATGATGGGGTACTATTCCTCCCCCTAATACCAAACATATTATGTTTACTCTTACTGATGCCAGAGAATATTTCAATCCCACTGGTCTCAGTCTGCCCCCCCCCCTAAAATCTGAAGGACAATAAACTGGCCCTTTGTTTAGAAACTTTGGAGACCCCTGATCTAGATGATCTCTAGAAGGAACATCTAGGTGATCTCTAGAAGGAACATCTAGGTGATCTCTAGAAGGAACATCTAGGTGATCTCTAGAAGGAACATCTAGTTTATCTCTAGAAGGAACATCTAGTTTATCTCTAGAAGGAACTTCTAGGTGATCACTAGAAGGAACATCTAGGTGATCTCTAGAAGGAACATCTATGTGATCTCTAGAAGGAACATCTAGGTGATCTCTTGAAGGCACATCTAGGTGATCTCTTGAAGGCACATCTAGGTGATCTCCTTGAAGGCACATCTAGGTGATCTCCTTGAAGGCACATCTAGGTGATCTCCTTGAAGGCACATCTAGGTGATCTCCTTGAAGGCATATCTAGGTGATCTCCTTGAAGGCACATCTAGGTGATCTCTTGAAAACACATCTAGGTGATCTCTTGAAAACACATCTAGGTGATCTCTTGAAGGCACATCTAGGTGATCTCTAGAAGGGACATCAAGGTGATCTTTAGAAGGAACATCTAGGTGATCTCTAAAAATGTTTTCTCTAAGCTCCTATGTGCACTGTTCTTGTTCTCGGTTTTTCTACTTGTGATAGTTCACAATGTCTTCTTTGATGCAAATTGATGGAGACCCATGCCTATAGATATCCTTTTTAGACTTGTAAGTGTAAACAACTCTTCAGCTGACTTCTGAAATCCCCTGGACTATATTGTGGTTAGTAAAATCCAATTATAAACAATTTGTTCCACAACGGGGATCCCTTGACTCTAATTACCCTAAATTTGCTTTAACTTGCACTTTTCTATCCATTACCTTTTAAAGTTTTACCCATAGATCATTAATAACCTGACATGGCATGATTTTGTAAGTTTTTTGTAGTATGACTTGGACAAAGCCATTCAGGCTCGGATCCAAAAAATTATTGGAGATTTACCAACTTTTTATCAGAGCTGTAAAGAAGTTGTTTCACATAAAATTAATTCTAAATACATTTAGAAACTCATGTAATCCCATCCTTGTAGTGCTACAAAGCTGCATAGTATAGTGACAATGCTTCCAAGAGCCTGCAGTCCTTCAGACTATGTGCCCATATAAAGCTCTGCTCCTCCTGTAAACTCACCCTATCACCCCCTGATGTTCGCTTTCAGCCAGTGCCTGTCTTCTCTCTGAATCAGTGCTGGGTGGAGTTTGTTCACATTGGTGGTAGGTCTGCTTTTGTTGTTGAATCACCGTCAGAACTGTTGACAAATGTGAAGTTCCATACAAAAAGGCTCTATGGCTACCCATAAGACAACTGTTTTATGAAACCTTATTTTTAGTTGATGTACTTGTGCTATCAGTGTAAAGTTACGATTTTAATGAATAAATAACAATTTTAAATAGGTTTTATATTTTCCTGGAGTTCAACTTTAAATATAGAGTACATTTTTAAATTATGCTAGTGAAATCTATCTGTTTTTTTTAACATGTTGTGTTTTTTTCCACCAGATTTGTTGCTTTTTGCTCGCTATTGGAAGGAAATGAGAGACCCTTATATGGTCTGCCACCACTTTGCAGTGATCTACGCATACGGATATGTGCTGGTATGTCACTACTTGCAAGTACAGTACACTCTGATCACAGGAAATGTGATTATAATATTTCATAAATCATATTCTTTTGACATAAACATTATATTGCCAAAATTTTGTGGACACCTGACCATACCACCTCCTATGAGCTTCTTAGACATCCCATTCTAAAACCATGGACATCAAAATGGAGTTGGCTCCCCAGAGCTATAACAGCCTGCATTATTCTGGGTTGGTTTTTCACAAGATTTGAAGTGCCCCTGAAAGAGAGCATTTGTTGTATGAGAAGACCTAGCTCACAATTGGCATTCCAGTTTATTCCCTAGTTGTTCAGTGGGTTTGAGGTCAGGACTGTGTGATGACATTTAATCATTCCCCCACTGTGAGCCAGTTGGACACCCCATTCAAAATCTCAGGCATTAAAATGGAGTTGGTTACCCACAGCAATAACAGCCTCCATTCTTCTGGGAAGGATTCTCACAGGATTTGTAGATGTCTGTAGGAATTCTGAGCTCATTCATCCAAAAAACATTTTGTGAGGTCAGGTACTGATGTTTGTTGAGAAGACTTGGCTTGCAATTGTCTTTCCAATTCATCCCATAGGTGTTCAGTAGAGGTTAGGGCTCTGCGTAGACACCTGACCATTTTCCCCCTATGAGCTTGTTGGATGTCCCATTTCAAAATTATGGGCATTAAAATGGAGTTTGTTCCCCACGGCTATAACAGCCTCCACTCTTCTGAGAAGGATTTCCACAAGAGCTTTAGATGCCTGTAGGAAGTTTGTGCCAAAACAGCATTTTGAAGTCCGGTACTGGTTTTGGACAAGACCTGGCTCACAATTTGAATTCCTATTCATCCCATAGGTTTTCAGTAGGGTTGAGGTCAGGGCTCTGTGTAGGACACTCCATTTCCTCCATACCAAACTCAGGAAGCAATGTCTTTGTGCACAGGGGTGCATTCATGCTACAAGAGAAAAAGACCTGTCTCCAAACTGTATGAAAGCACACAATTGTGTACAAAATGTCTTTGTACCCTTCACTGGAAAAACCTTTACTCCATTGTTTGAAGGGGAGTTCATGCACTTTTTGCCTTACATTAAGTGTGACAGTCCAGTGTCCACATTAGAAACGGAGAAGGATCCGGCGCTCAGTCCATAGATACTCCACAATACAGTAAAGGGAGTTGGAGGGGAAGGGGAGGGTTTTTTTGGGGGAAAATAGGGATAAAAATGAAAAGTATAGTTCAACATGAACTAGCAAAAAACCATAATAAGTGCTGTAGGCACACAGGTGGTAAATACATAAAGTACATAAAGAGTCTCTGTATAATGAGGTGGTAAGTGGTTAATGGCTGCCGTCCTATAGAGCAAGACCAACTCTGCATGCAGAAATAGAGAAGCGAAAAAAGGAGGCGCCAAAAACTAAGTGCAGATTATTGTTGTCACATTTAATGGATAGGTATAAAAACACTCAGAAGAACAAAGATATAATAAAGCTCATCTGTATAAAAGGTCATCTGTGTGGGACCACTCTCCTCCATCCTATAGGGTACCACCGGGCAAGCCAGAGTGACAGCTGGAGCCGTGGGTGCAGTGGAGGGACTCCCCTGGGTGTGTGGCTGGGCTGGAGCCCATCAATGGCGTCTGTATCCAGGAGGCCTATAAAAAGTGCTATACAACAATAATCTGCGCTTAGTTCTTGGCGCTTCCTTTTTTTTCTCTTCTCAGTGTCCACATTAGGAAAGGGGAAATGTTTGGGGGGAGGGGGGTTGGGGCCAAGGTACATGGATTGGGAACCTGAACATGACTGGGAAAAATACTGACTGGTTCTTGATCACTGTATCTGACAAACTAGACCTGTTCTGTTTAGGGGTATTTATTAACACCCCAAATGCATCATTCTGCTGTGCATTAATATTAGGAAGGGGTTAAACAACTATAGAACTACTATATGCTTCGTTTGCTCTATTATTTATTGATGCAATTGCTGATTAAAAAGTCATTATTTTACCTTACAGAACCGAGGAGTGCTGCCATATTTTGCCAATTTTCGGTTGATATCTGAACTTTCAACGCCCTTTGTAAATCTGAGGTGAGAATCCTACTTATTAGGAAAATTGCCAAAGTGCAAAAATAAAATCTGTGACAAACCTGGGAAATTCAAACTGAGACTAAGATGGCAAAACAAAAGAACAACTGAGGTTAGCTTCATGCTAAAACCATCACTAGATCCAGAGGTATGGATGGCTGAACTTATATGTACATTTAAACTGTTGTACTTTGGCTCCATCCTCTTCCAGCTGCTGAACCTCCTTATTGGCCCTTTAATGTGATAGGTGGAGGTGAAGTAAAGTATGATAGTTAAAGTGGACCTTCACTCCAGTGTACATGACTTATTGTCCTGCCTCCTCCCCCTTCCTTTCTAGAAATTGTATATACAGGTAAATTATATAATCTTTTAATGACACTTATTGGGCAGCACAGTGGCTAAATGGTTAGCACTTCCACCTGGCAGTACTAGGGTCGTTGGTTCAAATCCCAGCCACGGCACCACCTGCCTTGAGTTTGCATGTTCTCCCTGTGCCTGCGTGGGTTTCCTCCGGGTACTCCGGTTTCCTCCCACACTCCAAAGACATGCTGGGAGGTTAATTGGATCCTGTCTAAATTGTCCCTAGTATGTGTATGTATGAATGTGAGTTAGGGACCTTAGATTGTACGCCCCTTGAGGGTTAGGGACTGATGTGAATGTACAATATATATGTAAAGCGCTGTGTAAATTGACGGCGCTGTATAAGTACTTGAAATAAATAAATAAATAATAGTGCCGAATAGCAAACAATGCCCTGGTCATGAAGGGGGTAAAAAATGTGTGCTGTAACGCAGGACGTCCGCATTTCTTGCCTATTGCCTAGGCGACAATAACAATTGTGTTGTGAGGTTTTTACTGAAGGCAACCTGCATATATGTACTTTTTTTTCATCATTTGTCCAACTGAAATTGTCTGTGTGTGACGGGTTCACTTTAAAATGACTAAGGACACAACTCACCATCTGGCATTTATATTTCCATCCTAGCATTCATATGGGATGGCATTTTACTGCTCGTGTTTCCTAATCCAAATGGGGAAAAAAATAATTAGATACATGACAGTAACTTTAATAACTTAGAGCAGGGGTCTCCAGACTGTGGCCTGCCACAAAACTTTATCTGGCATGCAGCTGATGTGCACAGACTGAGGATCCGGGTCAGTTCATCTTTGCTGATGGGTAATACATGAAAGAAAAGCAAAACCAGCGCTCAGGTCCATACACGTCCTAAGAATTCGGTACCAGTCACTCGCTGAGGGGCAGCCCTCTAAAGATCGGGGAATCTTGATTATACTGAAAAAAGGTAAAAAAGGGCGCAGTCTCCTCGTGCATTACCATGATAAAAAAGAATTATTGAAAATGACAAAAATGTATACTCACAAACCAAGAGTCATAAATAAAAGCAAGGAACCAAAGTGACAGTTACAGCAAATGGTGGGCTTGCAACAGGGTGTGTTAACGCGTTTCGGGAGACAAGCTCCCTTTCTCAGAGCTGAAACAAATGGGCATGTTTGAAGCCTGTATAAGGGAGCAGGATCCTGTTTCCCTATATAGGCTTCAGTCATGTCTTGTTGTTTCAGCTCTAGTTGTTTCAGTTCTTTCAGCTCTGAGGCTTCAACCATGTCTAGTTGTTTCAGTTCTGAGGAAGGGAGCTCGGCTCCCGAAATGCGTTAGCACACCCTGTCGCAAGACCACCATTTGCTGGGACTGTCACTTTGGTTCCTTGCTTTTATTTATGACTCTTGGTTTGTGAGTATACACTTTTGTCATTTTCAATAATTCTTTTTTATCATGGTAATGCACGAGCAGAGTGCACCCTCTGCTGATGGGTACCCTGATATAAGGGGCACTCTGATGGGGACCCAGATGTAAAGGGGGAGCTCTGATGGAGACCCTGAAGTAAGAGGGGTCACTGATGGGGGACCCTAATGTAAGGAAGAACTCTGATGTAAGGGGGACTCCTAAGGTGAACCCCCTGATATAAGGGGGTTCTGATGTGGAAAAGGATGCAATTCTTCTGTTTATTATCACACCTCCATATAAATTGGTACCCTGATATAAGGGGCACTCTGATGGGGACCCAGATGTAAAGGGGGAGCTCTGATGGAGACCCTGAAGTAAGAGGGGTCTCTGGTGGGGACCCAAATGTAAGGAAGAACTCTGATGTAAGGGGGACTCTTAAGGTGAACCCCCTGATGTAAGGGGGGCTCTGATGTGGAAAAGGATGCAATTCTTCTGTTATCATACCACAATATAAATTGGTACCCTGATATAAGGGACACTCTGATGGGGACCCAGATGTAAAGGGGGAGCTCTGATGGAGACCCTGAAGTAAGAGAGGTCTCTGATGGGGACCCTAATGTAAGGAAGAACTCTGATGTAAGGGGGACGCCTAAGGTGAACCCCCTGATATAAGGGGGGCTCTGATGTGGAAAAGGATGCAATTCTTCTGTTTATTATCACACTGCAATATAAATGAAGAGGAAGTTCAGGTGACATGCTACCTCCTTCTTTATCGTCTTTAAGATTTACAATTTCTGTTTTATTTTTTACTAGTTGCTTTTTGTACTGCTGTCATCTTCCATGCTTCCCTATGAAATTGCTTTCACTTTGGTACCAAAGATTTGACTTCTGTAACCTTGGGCTAAGCTGCAACCAACTAGCTTCCTATTCTGTCAATGGAGAGCACCCTTTATTGGCCAGTGGTGCACTCTCACTTATCAGGGGATGTTGGTGGATGGAAGTGAGTAGAGTTTACTCCCACAGTCAAAATGAGCAAACCTTTATGTACAAGGTGAAAGCAAAATAATTGGGGCACAACGAAAAGGTTTTCAGGCTAACAAGGTGTCAGCAGGAGCCTCATTGTACCTGGTCTTAGGCCTGATTTTTTTTAAAAAAGGCTTTAAAACATTTCAGTCCATTCAGTCCAGTATAGCAGCCAAGAAGCTGAAGGGGCTGAGGGAACTGGCTTACCACCATCTTCTCTACCTAAACATAGACTCTCTCCTTCATCAGAGATCAAATGACCAATTCCTAGATATGTCAGCAGGTAATCCGCTGTTTTTAATCCTGATACATGTGCTTCAACTGTATACAAACCACAAGGCTTTAAAAAAAGCTGATCTTTCATGCGTTCCTTACCAGGCTCATAGGGTTTCTAAAGCCTGATGTACAGTATATTCACATTTGGTGATTTAATGCATTTCTATCCTTCAATATAGGTGGTTCTTCGATGCTGTTGGACTGCCACGTTCCTCCCAGCCCGTCCTGATCAATGGCTTGGCAATGGCCGTGGTCTTCTTCATTGTCCGAATTGCCGTCATTCCCAGCTATTACTCACAAGTCTTTGCCACGTTTGGCACGGAAGGTTACATCAGGCTGGGCATTGGCCCACAAGTGGCGTGGATTGTCTCCTGTGTCATCTTGGACATTCTCAATGTCTTCTGGATGTATAAAATCGCAGCTGGATTTTACCGGGTAGTGACAAAAGGCAAACCTGGAGGCAAGCCTAAAAGAAACCATGCAGAATGAGAACATGTGAACTGCCATAATGTCCAACCTACCAAGAGAGACTCCAAATTTTAAGCCTTCCTGTGGAAGAGACCACCTCATGTGATACTTCAGAAAAGTCACATTCCTAGTCCTAGTTTTTTGAATGTATAAGTAGGATGCCTTTTGAGATCATTTTAATCAGTGTTTTTTATACTAACCACTATCCAAAATTGTGTTTGAGAAGGTTTGTGGTACTAATGCCAGTTACTTGAATCTGCCTGATGACAAATTCTAGAAATATAATTGCTCTGGGTTTTAAGCTTCCAGGGTAAAATGTGGAACTTTTTGATAAATTGAGGTAAGTAGGAGCCCTAATTCCACCAAGATATGATCACAGCTTAATGACAAGACCATATATTGCAACCAGTTAACACTGCAAAACTAGTTCTACAAAGTGCCAAATTTTTTATTTTTTTTTAGTTGGACAAGACTTCAGGACTTTGAGTGCCAAGTAAGGGGTCTTCAAATGCTGCTCAGGAAATATATATGCAGATAAGCTAACCACATAAAGAAAGGTCTTTGGGTAAATACCATTTTACATGGTAAATGAGCGTCCAATCCACGTTGCTTCTAAAGCATCTGGTGCTTGCTAAGCCAGGACACCTAAGCTGGCCATACATGAATTGAAATTTGGACGGTTCAGCAGGGACCAGCCGTTAATCGATCCATGTTTGGGCAGGCTGATTGTACCCAAGTTGATACATCCATAGAACCAGCCTGTCGGAATTTTTTCATACGATTACTGCCGGCAGCTATAGTCGCTAGCAGTAATCGTGTTTTGCCGGTTGTGAAGACTCCTGCACCTCCCCGTTGGCAGAACACAATGGTACTGTATGAGGCATTCCCCCATCAACACTGACTATTTTGATGGTGGAATTGAGTGATTTGGGGTGGAAAGAAAGAAAAATGATTGATCTATGACTATATATAGTTTGTAGGATGGTACTTTTTCATTTTATCAGTGTGAGACTCATTGTTCTTTGCAGCCTGAGAAGCAATGTATGTATATATATCCCCTTACATTTTTTTTCTAAATTTTACTCCAGTGTCATTTAGCTTGGTAGACCCATTGGGGTTTATTTACTAAAGCTGGAGAGTCCAAAATCAGACTCCCTTCTGCATAGAAACCAATCAGCTTCTAACCTCAGCTTGTTCAATGAAGCTTTGGCAATGAAACCTGGAAGCTGATTGGTTTCTATGCAGAAGGGAGTCTGATTTTGGACTCTCCAGCTTTAGTAAATAAACCCCAAAGTGCCACTTAGAGATGAAGGCTAATGGGCAGGACAGATGCCAGAGCAGACAGTGGCCGAGTTAGCAGGTTGATAGAACAGGAGCAGGCATACTAATCCTAAACATAGGCCAGGATCCAGACCTGTACACTGAGCAATGGTTGACAATTTAGGTAATAGGCTGACAATTAGGATAAGCGCAGACAGCTACAAAAACAGTCCAAACAATGCACAGGAATAAACAAAGACATGAACAACCAGTCAGACAGACCTGTGTCCAGGGCATTAGCAAATAGAATAACCTATTTATCAGGAACAGGCTGAACGTCCAGCAGTCTTCTAAAGCGCTTTCTTGATTAGGACAGGTGTGTGCTGCAGAATGTGGCACTGCTGAGTAACAACTAGTGGGTAGCAAAGGGACAAGGCTGAATATCTGGTTAGGTTAAAGTGTTACTAAAGTCTGATTTTTTTTTTTTTTTTTTTTTTTCCAATTAAAATATCAAACATGATATACTCACTTGCTCTGTGCAGTGGTATTACGCAGACCGGACTCAATCCTCCTCTTCTCGGGTCCCCCACCAGTAATCTCGGCTCCTTTTCTTTGTGTGTCCTCCACAGTAAGCTGTTTGCTGTGGGGACACATGCTGCGTGCACACTCCCGACCTGTGTGTCTATGGAGCCGCACTCCATAGACATACACAGTGGGACTCAGCCCTCCCCCACACTTCCTCTTCATTTGATTGACAGCACCAAGAGCCAATGGCTCCTGCTGCTGCTAGAGTCCCTGTGTAAAGAGGAAGAGAGGGGAGAAGAGATGCAGCCGTGCACAGCATTGATCTCTTCTCCCTTTCACACAGGGAAGGGGGAGCACCGACAAATAGAAAACATTTTTTACCTTAATGCAAGCAGTGAATTAAGGTAAAAAATGTTTTTAGGTTTAGTATCACTTAAAAAAAAAAAAAGTAATGTTCGTGGGTGGGGAGGCTAGAGGATATTTTGAAATCTAGTGTGCGGTAAACTTATGGGGCTACCACGTAAAAATGGTATTTATCCAGAAGTCTTTTTCTCAATTTGAAGGTAGAACTTCTGAAACGTTCTCATTCCTGGATTGTTTTTCATTTAAGTGCAAAATGTGTTGTAACATGGGCACAGATGGCCTCAGAGATTGCAAAACAGATATGTGATTATTTTTATGTAGGAGCAATGCAATACATACTGGTATATGAAATCCATTCTAACTTTTTATTACTTGTTATTACCATGTTCCAGTGATACGTGCAAACTAGTTTTAAAATAAATATAAAACCATCCAAACGGTCTCATTACATTTCTGACTTAGAGAAAAAAAACAGCAGAAATAAGGACATTTTGGGCTCGTTTACACCACCCGCTCAACACAATCCCAATGCAATAACAAGGTAAATACAGGCATACCTCGGTTTACGAATTTAATTCATTCTGCGGGACTTTTCGTATTGTGAAAAATTTGTAAACCGAAACGTAGTTGCCCATAGGAATGCATTGAAAATCAATTAATCTGTTGCGGAAGGCAGAAAAAAGTAAAACAAAAAAGTCTTATCTGTTCAAAACTTTTTATAAAGTGCACTTTAACTACTTGCCCAGCCACTGTACATATACGGCGGCAGGGCGGCACTCGCAGGCAAAACCACGTTTTAAAACGTGTGTTTTGTAAACAAATAGGGGGCCCGCGCGAGGCGCGCCGCCGCCCTATCTGTCCCGCCGATCACGCCGCAGATGTGAGTCGCCAGGTCACAGCCGGTCCTTAGCGGCTGTTTCCCGGCAATCGGCGACAAACAGTGACAAACAGCACAGCTGCAGTAGCTGTGCTGTCTGTCACTTCCCTGTCAGCTCGAGGATGAGCTGATCGAGAGAGAACAGTTTTTCTCTTTCTCGATCAGCCTTGTCCCGTCCAGTACACACCCCCACCCCCTAGTAAAACACTCCCCTCACTCCTATAACCCTTCCCTGCAAAATAAAGTTAACCCCTTCCTCCCCATTGCCATTAGTACAGTGTCGGTGTTTTTTTTTTTGCACTGATCACTGTATTAGTGTTTTTGGGGATGTCAGTGACCCCCAAGTCAGTACCCCCCAATGTCAGAATATCCGCCGCAGTCCCGCCATAAGTCCCTGATCGCCGCCATAATTCACTTATCGCCGCCATTATTAGTATAAAAAAAAACTAAAAATCCGAGTATCTTTCCCGCCATTTGTAAACGCTATACCTTTCACGTAAACCAATTAATTTACACGTATTGTTTTTTTTTTTTAGCAAAGACATGTCGCAGAATGCATTTTGGCAGAAATTTATGACTAAATTTGATTTTTGCATTTTTTTTTTACTGGGCATGTTTTATAGCAAAAAGTCCAAAATATTGTTTTTTTTTCCTCAAAATTGTCAGCCTTTTTTTTTTTATAGCGCAAAAAATAAAAACCGTACAGGCGCTCAAATACCACCGAAAGAAAGCTCAATTTGTGGGGAAAAAAAGGATGTAAATTTAATTTATGTACCGTATTGCATGACCGCGCAATTGTCCGTTAAACTAGCGCAGTGCTGTATAGCAGAAAAATGGCGTAAGTTGCAGTATCTATACCATAGTTTGTAGACGCTATAACTTCCACACAAAGCAATCAATATACACTTATTGGGATTTTTTTTACCAAAAACATGGAGCAAAATACATTTTGGCCTAAATTTATAACCAACTTTGAGTTTACTATATATTTTTTATAGCTGAAAGTAAAAAATATTGTTTTTCTTCAAAATTTTTGGCCTTTTTTTGTTTATAGCGTGAAAAATAAAAAGCGCACAGGTGATCAAATTACACCGAAAGAAAGCTCTATTTGTGTGAAAAAAAGGACGTAAATTTCGCTGCGCAATTATCAGTTGAATTAGTGCAGCGCTGAGTAGCAAAAAGAGGCCTGGTCATTAAGGGGGGTAAATCCTCAGGAGCTCAAGTGGTTAAAGGCATAAATACTGTACAGGGACATGATTAAAAATGAATTCGTAAATGCATTGAAAACCAATTAATCCGTTCCGGAGGTCAGGAAAAAGTCCAAAAAAAGTTTTATCTGTTCAAAACTCTTTATAAAGTGCACTTTAAAGGCATAAATACTGTACATGAACATTATTAGAAAAAAAATTTGTAAATGCATTGAAAACCAATTAATCCGTTCGTATTGCGAAAAAAAATTGTAAACTGAGCTACCCCTCCTTAAAGGTACAGGAGCAAAAAGGACACCCAGCATCTAGCACAATGGCAGCCAGGGTATCAAATACACCCACCTTTAAGGAGGGGAGGGCTCCCTCGGATCACCTGCCCTTGGTCTATCCATTAAATACATGTGCCTCTACTATGAGGACTCCAAAAATTATAGAGTTAGGACCACAGAATATCGGGGTGCCATGATGTGGCTCTGTGGCTTACGTATGTATTTGCAAATGTGTGCTAACTAAACCCCTGTTTTTAAAGGCATACTGTTAGACAGGTTAATTTGGTTGTTGGCTGGCTGGCATGTTGAACTGGTTATCTTATCCCCCTCTTTGATAAGTTATACCTAGCCATGTTCCTTGTGGAAAAGCCATTGTTAGACTTGGGCTGGCTGACAAGTTAAACTGGGTAGCCTTGGTAGTTTGTGTTTAATGCCTGTTCATGTTCACTGCTGAAAAAGCCATTTATAGACCAGGGCGATGACCCACTTCTTTTGTATAAAATCCTCACCTAGGCATGCAGACTGCTTCTACAAACATTGGTGAAAGAATGGGTCGCTCTCAGGAGCTCAGTGACTCCAAGCGTGTTACTGTGATAGGTTGCCACCTGTGCAATAAGTCCATCCGTGACATTTCCTGGCTACTAAATATTCCACGGTCAACTGTTAGTGGGATTATAACAAAGTGGAAGCAACTGGGAACAGCAGCAACTCAGCCACCAAGTGGTAGGCCACGTAACGTGACAGAGCGGGGTCAGCGCATGCTGAAGCACACAGTGTGCAGAAGTCACCAACTGTCTGCAGAGTCAATAGCTAAAGACCTCCAAACTTGGTGTGGCCTTCAGATTAGCATAACAACAGTGTGTAGAGAGCTTCATGGAATGGGTTTCCATGGCCGAGCAGCTGCATCCAAGCCTTACATCACCAAGTGCAACGCAAAGCGTCGGAGGCCGTGGTCTAAAGTACGCCGCCACTGGACTCTAGAGCAGTGGAGACGTGTTCTCTGGAGTGACCAATTGCGCTTCTATGTCTGGCAATCTGATGGACATGTCTGGGTTTTGTGGTTGCCAGGAGAACGGTTCTTGCCTGACTGCATTGTACCAAGTGTAAAGTTTGGTGGAGGGGGGATTATGGTGTGGGGTTGTTTATCAGGGGTTGGCTTGGCCCCTTAGTTCCAGTGAAGGGAACTCTTAAGGCGTCAGCATACCAAGACATTTTGGACAATTTCATGCTCCCAACTTTGTAGGAACAGTTTGGGGATGGTCCCTTCCTGTTCCAACATGTCTGCACACCAGTGCACAAAGCAAGGTCCATAAAGACATAGATGAGCGAGTTTGGGGTGGAGGAACTTGACTGGCCTGCACAGAGTCCTGACCTCAACCCCATAGAGCACCTTTGGGATGAATTAGAGTGGAGACTGTGAACCAGGCCTCCTCCCCCGACATCAGTGCCTGACCTCACAAATGTGCTTCTGGAAGAATGGTCCAACCTTCCCATAGACACCCTCCTAAACCTTGTGGACGGCCTTCCCAGAAGAGTTGAAGCTGTTATATCTGCAAAGGGTGGGGCCAACTCAATAATGAACCCTACGGATTAAGACTGGGTGGCCATTAAAGTTCATGTGTGTGTAAAGGCCACCCGACCAATACTTTTGGCAATATAGTGTGTGTGTGTATATGTACATGCATAAATGTATTTTTTTTTTATAAGTCATGAAATATGACCAATAAAATGCATCTTATTACAGATATTATTTATTAAAATGTAACTGACCAAGAAAAAAAATGCGTTTTACTATGACGCATTTTATTTTTGCTGAAGATGTGATTCCACATAGTAGCCTGTGGAGGTCACTGTTGTACCTTCATCAAAGTTATAATGGTTGTGTTTGCTGCACATGTACCACTGAGCCTATGCTGAACAGTCTCTCTCTTTCTCTCTCTCTCCTCTCTCTCCTCTCCTCTCTCTCTCTCCCCCCTCTCTCTCCTCTCTCTCTTCTCTCCCCCCCCCCCCTCAAGATGTGTACTCAATGACAGTAAATGGTTCTATCCTGTAAAGCGGACCCTTCCACACTCCAACCTAATAAACCTGACTACCTAAAAACATTCCACTAACTAAAACCAATCAAGTTAGTGTTAATTACCTCCCCCTCCTTGCACAGTTTCTCCACTCTTAGTGCTTTTCGTGCCCCGCCAGTTGCAAATTGTAAAAACAAAGTCTAATAAGGTGCATGAGCAAGATGAGACGTATGACATTATCCAGGGCTGCTGTTAGAAACCACGGGGGCCCTACAGCCAACCTGATAGTGAATGCAGGGTCCCGGACTGACAACTCATGGGGCCCCCGGGCAATAGGAGATCATGGGGCCCCTGTGTTCTTGCCCAAACTCAAAAAAGCCTATGAAAAAGGTACCAGGGGCATCTCATGGGGCCCCCTACTGACTGTTTCCAAATGGTCAGTCCACCCCTGCTCCCAGCACAGAGCCTGATCTGTCAAAGACAGCTCTCTGTCCGGACTAATAATCAGCAGCCAATGAGACTGGCTCCCAACCATGTGATCACTGTGAAAACCAATCACAGCGGTCACATAATCCCTGCTCCTTGTCGTCCCCTGGGTGTTTGGAACTTTTTAAAGGGATACCAGGGCAGACGGGAAGGGGTTAAGGGCCATGTCAAATAGGCCTTTTTGTAGCAGCGGGTAAAATCACTGATGCAAACAATTTGTAGCTAGCTATTTGATTGCTGTAGTTGTCGGGGAGTTGTCACCAAGAAGTGATTTGTTGCTGCTATACAGTTCAAACTAGAGCTACATCATTACGCTGCACCACAGAGGTGAATGATGAGCGATTGTGCTAGTAAGCTTGTTGCTGCACATGTTCGATCACCAAGCCAGTGTGCAATGAATTATTGTAAAGTGAGCAATTCCATAGAAAATAATTATTTCCTTCACAAGAAATTGCTTTTAAAAAAGCAAGATAAATTACTCATCTGACATGGCCCCAAGAGCATTGTGCAATGCAGTGGAGTCTGACTGAACAGTAGTGCTGACCCTTCCTTTCCTAGCCTTAGGCTGGCCATACATGATACAATTTTCTTGAGAATTTTGCGTTAGATTTACCAAAAAACCATATAATATGAGGTCAAACCTAAACACTTTCAGTTGTATCCACTTAGGCAGGCCCTTGTGCTACATAGTTGAAGGTAAATCTAAAGGAAATTGGCCAGAAATTGGCCAGAAAATTGTATAGTGTATGGCCAGCCTAATGGGGGCCATAGACGGGTCGAAAATCAACCGATTTTTTTGGCCAAAAAAAAAAAATCGGCCGATTTTCGCACCATTAGTGGGTTAATTGGTTGGCCGTTTTTGGGGCTTTTTGCACATTTTTTTTTTATCGGGCATGTTGGAAAATTTGTGGCCGATTTTGACGATCAGCCGATTTTCCCGGCAATGATGGGCAAATTGGACGAATGTTTTACCGATAAAAAATATGCGCATGAGCCGTGACCTGGAAGAAGAAAGAAGAAAGAAGGAGAAGAAGAAAGAAGAAGGAGAAAGAAGAAAGAAGAAAAAGAAGGAGAAAGAATAAGAAGAAAAAGAAGGAGAAAGAAGAAGAAGAAAAAGAAGGAGAAAGAAGAAGAAGGAGAAAGAAGAAGAAGGAGAAAGAAGAAGAAAGAAGAAGAAAGAAGAAGAAGATCCATCTGTATCTGAAATAGATACAAATGGATAAATTGTTGCAACCGCAAGACTTTTTCATGTAAAATATAATAGCGGAGCTCTCTGCAGGGACAGAAGTAATTATGGGGTTAAATGTCGGCCGTCGACGGGATGAAAATCGGCGAATTTTTTTTACCGTTGGTGGTAACGTCGGCTGATCGAACGACCCATTTTTCTTCTTTTTTTTTAAAAAAACAGCCGGTTTTCGACTTGTCTATGGCCTGCATTAAGCTGGTCATAGATGAGTCCGTTTTTTTCGTTCAACCAGTGGGTTAAACACCCACTGGTGGCAAGAATGGTGGGAGCTCCTCTCAAGGGCCACAGCAGGTGCAGATCCAAGAACTGGTGCAAAGATCTCACCATAAGTCCATAGGAGATAGAAGAAACTGCCAGGTAGGTAAATTCTCCCGAGATCTACAAAAAATTAAATAGCCGTTTGGCTAGGATTTTCACTTACCACCTACAAAAAAAAGGGTTCTTTACTGTAAAAGCTTTAGAAATGTAGACTAGTTCTTAACACAAGCAGCTGATTGTTCCCTAAAAAGGTCTGGATGTTTTCCTGAAAGAACAAAATGATAATATATTGTGTTTCTGCCTTCCTCGGGATTAGCTGGTGTTTCTAAGGATGAAGGTGCTTTTCTTAAATTGAACTTGATGTACTTTCTTTTTTTTTTAACTAACTCTGACTGCTTCTTGTTCCTTATGTTAATATTTCATTCACTTGTAAGCATGCCAACATAGAAGACATTCCTCTTTATACAAATTATATACTTAACTATTTTATACAGAGTGTGAGAGTCCAAGCTGTCATAATTATTTGTGAATAAAAAAAGTCCTCTGTTGGGTTATATTGCTGCCTTTGTCCCCTTGAGACCCCATTCCCACCTCAGTAATCTGAAGCCCATTTCCCAATGAGCTTCAACATTAATGTGGAAATAAACTCCCAAAAGGAAGTTAGTTCCACTTCAGCTCTCCCCTTATCTGCAAGAATAGCAGGGAATCTTTTTTCTTTTTACATTTGTTTTTTTTTGTGTTTTTGTTTTTTTTTTAATTTTTAGGCTCACCGTTCGGTTTAGGCCAAAATGACCTGTACTCAGTCCTGGGATACTTACATCACATCTTCCAGGAGAATGCAGGATCAGCACACAGAGCAGCTGGAAGGTGGTCCTGGGGCAGGTCCAGCGCATCATCAGAGCTTGCTACCTGCACCCAGAAGAAGCAGCGAGCTGAACAGGACCAAGATGGCGGCAAGGGGGCCTGCTGTGTGGAACCCGAATAGTGGATATGCAGAGGAACAGTAATGGATTTGCTGTGTGGGTGAGTATGAGCTTGGAAGAGCACTACAGCACTGCAGGTAAATGTGAAAAAACATGGGGTCTGGCGGGAGTTGAGTACCGCTTTAAGATCTCCATTATTTTCAAAGGGGCTCGTTAACACCAGAGTATTTTGTCGCTTGAAGTTTGTCGCTTTAGGTTAAAGAAAGTACTTTTCGGTAGAAACGCACATTTTTGGCTCCATAGATATCAGTGAAAGTGCCTGAAAATGAGCATAATGAGCATTATCTTGCCTGTCCTCTTCCTAGTAACTAGCTTTCCATTGGTTAAAACAAAAATGCTGAAGCCTGAAATTGTCCAGAATAGCAAGAGTACGGACTCACAAAAAAAAGCATTTTCATCCATTGTATTTGTCCCGGTGACCAACGTCATTGGGACTGAAAGTAAGGGTACAGCAGCATAGAAGAGATTTTCCATTGTCCCGGTGACCAACGTCATTGGGACTGAAAGTAAGGGTACAGCAGCATAGAAGAGATCTTCCATTGTCCCGGTGACCAAAGTCATTGGGACTGAAAGTAAGGGTACAGCAGCATAGAAGAGATCTTCCATTGTCCCGGTGACCAACGTCATTGGGACTGAAAGTAAGGGTACAGCAGCATAGAAGAGATCTTCCATTGTCCCGGTGACCAACGTCATTGGGACTGACAGTAAGGGTACAGGAGCATAGAAGAGATCTTCCATTGTCCCGGTGACCAACGTCATTGGGACTGAAAGTAAGGGTACAGCAGCATAGAAGAGATCTTCCATTGTCCCGGTGACCAACGTCATTGGGACTGAAAGTAAGGGTACAGCAGCATAGGAGAGATCTTCCATTGGAGACACTTGTTCTGATGACAATCAGCCAAGAGGAGATTAATGTCAGACTGGAGACATTTATGTTGTGTCCCCAAGACTGGATGTAGAAGAAAATCTCCCCAGTGGAATACAGATGACAAAAATAATCTAACAGTGGTTTAAACCTTTCCCTACTCCCTATCCAGAATGGGTATTGGAGATACTTTAAATAGGCCTGATGGAACAGCTGTTTTTGCTGCTCATAGCAATCAATTAGAGTCTTCCTGTCATCCTCAGTATAGTACTGAGATCATAAAAGAAAGACGGAAGATGAATGGTTGTTGAGGGAAAAATAACTTTTTTTTTCACCAGGAACCTTTATAGTAGGTCCAACAACAGGATATGTATAGTGTGCCCTTCTAGTGACACGTTCGGGCCTTGGTGCTACTAATCTGTAGGATTTGGTTGGTGTGACATGTGCCGTTGTGTCACTCTGTTCCTGGTTGTGTGACACACATCATGAGTAATCCTGATAATCTGAGGCATCTGTGTGATGGTAGATCTATTGTCTCTGCTGGTAGAGGTGGAACACAGAGTCCAGGCCTTTTAATCTGCTGGATCTGGTGGGATTTGCCCCATGTTCTTCCTTTGTCCTCTCTAGAAAATGATACTGCAGATATGTGCCTGACTCTTTTATCTGGATGTTATTATTATCTAGTCATAATGTATTTATTGGTTGCCGTCAGTGACCTGTACACACAAGAAGTTCCTAAATCGACACAACAAATTGACTGTACCACTGTTGTGGGATGTCGGATCCTGGTGACCACAATGGTGGGACTAGATGCAAAGAAGCAAACTTAAAGTAAATCAGGTTCAAGTAATACTCTCCTCCAACATGTTCCCTACTGCCCAGTTTGCCCACTGTAGCAAAGGGGAATGCTTAATTAGTGCTGGGGAAAGGTTGTTTAGCACCCAAATCGAAAAGATCAAACCTTGCCCACTTGTACATTTTGAACTGCCTCAGCAACTTAGGTTGTCCTTTTTAAGCCCAATCTTGCTGAGGCACCCAAGGTGACCTCTTTGCCCGTGCATATGGGGCATTTTTCTCTATTTCTTTCTCCAGCGTACGCACTTGCTAATACCCAGGACAAGATAGAGCCGTGGTCATGTGACTTCAACATTAAGGTGGTGCCCCAAATTAGAAGCCAGCAGTACACCCTGGTGCAGTTGTACCATAACTTTCTGCTTTAATGTATGTGCCACACTGTCCCATGATCTGTACACCTGTAAGAATGCTAAATTTTGAAGGAGGCACCACAGAGCAATGTCCTGTTCCACCTTAATTCTGCCAGGTGTAGTGTGTACCCAACTGTGTGCATGACTTGTCTTGACCAGGGGCAGACTGACAACTCATGGGGCCCCTGGGCAATAGGGATCATGGGGACCCTGTGTCCTTGCCCAAACTCCAAAAAGCCTATGAAAAAGGTACCAGGGGCATCTCATGGTGCCCCCTACTGACCCGGGGCCCTCGGGCAGTGCCCGAGTTTCCAAATGGGCAGTCCGCCCCTGGTCTTGACCCCCCTTGTACCTGCGACTAGTTCCCTAGGATCTCCACCATGCGGCTTTGGTCCCAGTAACTGGGGCACTGACCACTCGGGAAGAGGGGCAGCGAACCGCTTCCTTCTTTTTGCATGAGACCCGTCGCCCCTGCTGGTACCACTCTCCAACTGACTGGCTGTCACCTCATTCCCCTGCGCTGGTTACCCTTGGCAACCACATGTCTGTCTCTTAACCCCAAGTGTGCATAATAGGCCCCATTCTTCAATACACCATGTGCCACCATGGACCCCATCATTTCAGAAAAGGCTCAGAGAAGGTTAAGAAAATTTTACTTGTAGATTCTGCATCAATACAGTTTAAAGTGCACATCATTCCCTAACTAGCTTTTCTGGGCTGCCCAGGCATACCTTTACAGGCAGAAGTCAATTTCTGTAAGAATGCATTACTGGTAGGTTCATTTGTGGTAGCATTTGCAGGTTTCTGCAGGTTACATCTTCTTGTGTGGACCCTTGTTGCCCTTCCATGTGGTCCTCCCAGCTCCTTTGGACCCAGGCTTTCCCATATTTTTAAGAACCACGGGGCAGAAGGCATAGCCTAGAAAAGCCCAGTAAAGCACAAACCCAGCATTAACCAACTTGGGCAGCCCAAAATCCCTATCAAACAGCTTAACCTGTAGGCACCTGCCTACATTCTGCCTACCTCTCAACCTGTCTCTATGCTTGAAATCTCTAAGTGTGGGGAGCATGTGACTTTTTCCCCTACAAATCAACACTTGGTGCCTGAGTGGTCAGTTAGCTGTCCAAATGCTGTAATGTTCAGGTGGGAGAAGGGCCCTCATTCCTGTGTGAACAAACCAAATTGCACGGGTCGTTTTTTAATCTTGGCTCTAACAGGTAAACAAGGATGTTGGAGGACCGTTTAGCCCTGCTTCATGAGATTTCGGTGTTTTGGTGCAAGCAGATGGCACAGGCACACCATCCAGCCCCACTACTGGCAGATTGTAAAACTCTATAATAGGATGAATGTTCCTGCAGCTGGATGGGGCTGAATGGTGCACGGTGTGGTACTTACTTTTAGGGCAGTATGCTACATGGGATGCCCGGAACACAGACTGCTTGCATTATTGCATTTGTCCCGGGACACATACGTACTAAACATAATTACCATTAAACAGATAATGTGATCCTTCTGCACTCCTAATATATTAGTGATGAACTTTATAAGCTGCTAACACCCAAAACCTAGACCTTATAGGTGTAAGTGCAAAATGTATAAATAAATTAGTGTAGCGCTAGTCAATATACCACATATAAATAAACATACATAAACCATAAAAATAAATAGAATAACAAATCCAAAGTGATCTGATCCAAATGGGAACTATTTGTGATACACATACACGTGACTCGAAAATGTGAAATAGCGAAATGGTCCCAATTAGGACCCAGTATGGTGAAAAATCCAAATAACACCAACAAAAATCCCCCCAAATCCCTAAATTGGGATCAATACATAAATCTCATAAGAACTAGTGCAATCAACAGGGAAGCCCCAAAAAGGGGGATAATCCACCTAATTATTTATTTCAGATACTTATATAGTGCCATCAATTTTATGCAGCGCTCTACACATATATATATTGTACATTCACATCAGTCCCTGACCCTCAATCTAAGGTCCCTAACTCACATTCATACATACACATATTAGGGCCAATTTAGACAGGAGCCAATTAACCTACCAGCATGTCTTTGGAGTGTGGGAGGAAACCGGAGTACCTGGAGGAAACCCACGCAGGCACAGGGAGAACATGCAAACTCCAGGCAGGTGGTGCCGTGGCTGGGATTCGAACCAACAACCCTAGTACTGCCAGGCGGAAGTGATAACCATTTAGCCACTGTGCTGCCCAAAGTAATTAAAGTTAAAGTGCTTAAAGTGATAAGTGCTTAAATATTCAAAAAATAAATATAAACACTCAATCAAAGACAATATATAAATATAAACAAACACAATGCTCCAATATGAATAAATAAAGTGAAATATATGTCAAATATAAAATACACATAAAAAGTCCAAAAAATAGTGTAAATAGCAAGCCGTGATCCAATGGAACAGATTCATGGAGGTGATGAGGTGAAGCGCATTCACACCAATAGTGAAATCCTCAAATGGCTAAATTGCCCCCTCACCTTCTTACTGCGACCCACTGGGCCAGCGCACCTTTAGGATCACACCAGGATCCTTCACGGGCAGTAACTCATCACTGGATGGTATCCGTAAGCAATCCCATCAATGGTGGCACTTACACATCTCAGGTCCCCTCCAGATACAGGTAGACACAATAAAGCTCACTCTCCCATAAGGATTATAATAGAAAAGAAAGATCCTCCATAGTGTAATATGGTTTATTACTTCAATAAAGCACAAAAAACGCCAATTGCCCACTCATTTGTTGCCAGTATAACATAAGCTTTCAAACCACATGCTATGGGTGTACCTCTGCATGGGTTTCAGGTGTGCCAAGATGGCGTCCACACTGGAACTACGTCACCGCGTACCGGAACTATGCCACCGCGTACCTACGCGTTGCATCATGTTAGTCACGTGACTTCCTCAGGGTAAAAAATTACCGTCCAGCCCAGTTAGCCACAGCATGAAGGGACCGATCTGTCCAATTCACACTGCGTTTCTGTCTTATAATGAGAATGATGGATATCCAAAAGGCTGACACGTTTCGAGGCTCTGAGGAAGAGGCTAGTCCTCGAAACGCGTCAAACTTTTGGATGTCCATCATTCTCATTATAAGACAGAAACGCAGTGCGACTTGGACAGATCGGTCCCTTCATGATGTGCCTTATATTTATTTACTATTGTGAGTAGAATATATTTTTATATTTAATAAATACACTTTTAAAGGTAATGCACAAGGCCAGTGCGCCCTCTGTTTTATTTTTCTCTATTAGTACTTTTGGACTCCCCGGTTCTTTGAGGGCGGCAAGGCGTGCATATCTCAAGATTTTCATTGTGTGGTCCCTATGACATAGAGCCCATCCCTAAGCGCAGGAGTATCTGACTTTTTCCACTTCCACAATACAGTTAGCCACAGCAGCTCTCAGCCTCTCATAGACTTTTACAGGCTGCCAGCAGCAGGGCTGGATGGTGCACCAGTACCTACCAGCCCAGGGGCGGACTGACAACTCATGGGGCCCACGGGCAATAGGGGATCATGGGGCCCCTGTGTCCTCGCCCCCCCCCAAAAAGCCTATGAAAAAGCCAATGAAAGGTACCAGGGGCACCTCATGGGGCCCCCTACTGACCCCGAGCCCTCGGGCAGTGCCCAAGTTTCCAAATAGTCAGTCTGCCCCTGTACCAGCAACACCTAAACACCAGAGTGGGGAAACACCCAGTGTGCATGAGGCCTTCAAGGATGGCTCACTCCTAGATTTTTCCAGTCCCAGAGTGCAGCCAACATTTAACATCCATCTTTCCTATGGAAATCCTACACTAAACAATATACATTCCTTCTCTAGTTCCTCACTAACTAGACCAGAGGTAGTTCTGGAGATCAGCCAGCAACCACAAGGAAGATGTCAAGGACAGCAAGAACAGTCTGGATTAGTCAAGGGACAGCTCAGCCTCTGCAAAGTGTCAGAAGGCAGGTGTGGAGGACTCATTGTATCAGGCTGTAGTCATTGCAGCTGGAATTGCTCCCCCACCCATTGCTTTTAGGGTTCATTGACACTTAGAGGATTGGCACATTCTCAATACTGCTTCGGCTATAAGTATTGGAATACTATAGTAGGGCAAACTTCCAAATTTTCTGAGATGAGCCGGAGGACACCTTTTAGTACAAAATATGTAGGCAAAGGACACACCTGGGGATTTTAATATTTAATGAAATTATATTTGTGATAAACAGTAAAATTTCTGAAGTCAAACCTGGGTAAATGTAATATTTTTGGTTAAATAGTCTCCCTGGAGGTGTTAAAAAACTTCTGCAGCTGCAATACTCATCCCCTTTCCAGTGCTATCACCGGCACTAATTTCTTTCTTCTATTAGATGCCCTCAGTATTGTAAGTGAGGGCATCTACATGCCACAACATGTCACCACCAGGGGCAACTGACAACTCATGGGGCCCCCAGGTAATAGGGGATCATGGGGCCCCTGTGTCCTTGCCCAATCTCAAAAAAGCCTATGAAAAAGGTACCAGGGGCATCTCATGGGGCCCCCTACTGACCCCGGGCCCTCGGGCAGTGCCCGAGTTTCCAAATGGTCAGTCCGCCCCTGGTCACCACACACTTTAAAGAACTCCAGGTATGGCTATACTACACATAATGTAAATAAAGTGGTTACTGCACTTGTGGAAAGCAAAAAGGAAAAAAAGGATAAAGCAAATAAAAGAGCTGCCAGCAAAGAAAATTTTTGCAAAATGTGATGCACTACTAATCCAAAAGAACAAAACATGTAATATAAAAGTTCAAAGTATACGAGTCTCTTGTGATAAATGCAAGGGAAGAAAAACCTTCAAAAGCCACCACATGTGCTCCACTCCCACCGCAAGGAGACTTAAATGTGCTTTCCAAATAGATATGAATCTCATATCATAAAGTCATATAATACTTTGTAAGAACACCATCCTGGGACAACTGCAATGCTCTCCAGGCAACCCTCTCTTTAGAAGATGACCCCACTTTGCTTGGGAAAGCCACCACAATTTCCACCAGGTCATAGATCAGTGCATGCAGATAAGTAAGATTTAATAAAAGTAGCTAAAATTGCACTTAAAGGAGATTAAAATATGATCAGCAGTAATAAAATACCAAAACTGGAGCAGACATCACAATTCCAGCAAAACATGATGACGTCATTTCCCTATGCATTCTGTCACAGATGACATCTTCCGGGGCATCATATTATCTATAGGAACCTAGATAGTATAGGTACCCCTAACAGGCACAGGGTGACTTACACATAACAGGGATATGGGGAGCTGAGACAGGGGTCTCCCCACCTCTCCAAAATGAGCTGTGTTCCATGGGCCCCCCACCCAAAGTGACTCCCGTCACAGTGATGGCTGTGACCAATCACAGCCATCACAATGTAATCAGTCACAGTGTACTAGTGTCCCATCAACATCTGTCACAGTGTACCAAAACATCTGCAATAGTTTTCCATTGCAACATCAACATCTGTCGGTGTCCCTAGTGGATCGTCAACATCTGTGAGTGGACAATAAAGATCTGTCACAGTGTACAAGTGCGCAAAAACATCTGTCAGTGTACTACTGTCCCACCAAAAAATAAATAAAAAATATAAAATTCCCCCGTCCCCCTGTGCTCATATGCAAAGGCAAAAGCACATGTTGGTCTTGTACTCATAAATAAACAGCACCCGCTCCACACACGTGAGGTTTTGGCGTGAACGTCAGAGCGAGAGCAATAATTATAGCATCAGACTTCCTCTGTAACTCTAAACTGATAACCTGTAAAGGCTTATAAAGCGTCGCCTATGCAGAGATTTAAATACCGAAGTTTGGTGCCTTTTCACAAGCATGCGCAGTTTTAAAGCGTGACATGTTTGGTATCTATTTACTTGGTGCAACACCATATTCTATATTTTACCAAAAAGTTGGGTATTATATTGTGTTTGTGTGCATTAAAATTCATTAAAGTGGATTTTTTGGTGTGTAAAATTGCTTTAGAAAAAAACCACTGTGCAAATGCCACATGACAAAAATATTAGCAAAACCCACCTTTTTATTCTCTAGGGCTTCTGCTAAAAAAAATACATATAATGTTTGGGGGGTTCTAAGTCATTTTCTAGCAAAAATTCTGATTTTTACTTGTACACAAACAATATCAGAAGAAGGCTTGGTCTTAAAGTGGATAATGCTCCTTGGATGTTGGGCCTCTCTTTGTGGCTAGGTTGTGAAAATGTTTCACACATGTGGTATCACCATACTCAGGAAAAGTAGTACAATGTGGTTTTTTGTTGGGTGTAGGTGCAAATATGCCTATGATGTGTGTGAAAAATGACAATTTTGTGAAAAAAAACCCATTTTAGTTCATTTCATCATTTTTCAAATCTCCTGTAACATGTCAGCAGTCTCTGATCTTCTCTTGGACCATGGCTGTAGTCTCTGACCATCTACTGTACCGTTTCCACAGTCTCTGACCATCTCCTGTATCACATCTACAGCCTCTGTCCATCACTTGTATCGTGTCTGTAGTCTCTGATTATCTCTTGTATTATGCCTGCAATCTCTGACCATCTTCTGTAACTTGTCAGCAGTCTCTGACAATCTCTTGCACCATGTCTAGAGTCTCTGAGCATCTATTATATTATGTCTGCATTCTCTGACCATCTCCTGTACCATGTCTGCAGTCTCTGACTATCTCCTGTACCATGTCTGCAGTCTTTGACAATCTCTTGTACTATGTCTGCAGTCTCTGACCATCTCCTGTAACCTGTCAGCAGTCTTTGACAATCTCTTGTACTATGTCTGCAGTCTCTGACCATCTCTTGTATCATGTCTGCAGTCTCTGACCATATCCTGTACCATGTCTGCAGTCTCTGACCATCTCGTGTTTATTGTCTGTAGTCTCTGACCATCTCTTGTATCATGTCTATAGTCGCTGACCATCTCCTGTACCATTTCCACTGTCTCTGACCATCTTGTGTATCTTGTCTGCAGTTTCCAATCATCTCTTGCATCATGTCTGCAGTCTCTGACTATATCTTGTATTATGTCTACAGCCTCTGATCATCTTCTGTAGCCTGTCAGGAGTCTCTGACAATCTATTGTACAATGTCCACAGTCTCTGATCATCTCTTGTATCACGTCTGCAGTCTCTGATCATTTCTTGTATAATATCTGCAGTCTCTGACCATCTTCTTTAACCTGTCACCAGTCTTTGACAATCTCTTGTACCATGTATGCAGTCTCTGACCATCTCCTGTACCGTGCCCACAGTCTCTGATCATCTCTTGTATAATGTCTACAGTCTCTGACCATTTTCTTTAACCTGTCACCAGTCTTTGACAACCTCTTGTACCATGTATGCAGTCTCTGCCCATCTCCTGTACTGTGCCCAAAGTCTCTGATCATCTCTTGTGTCTTGTCTGTAGTCTCTGACCATCTCTTGTATTATGACTGCAGTCACTAAGCAACACCTCTACCATGTCCACAATCTCTGACCATCTCTTGCATCATGTCTACAGTCTCTGACCATCTCTTGTATGATGCCCATAGTCTCTGACCATCTTTTGTATCATGTCTGCAGTCTCTGACCATCTCATCTATCATGCCCATTGTCTCACACTATATAATGTTGTGCGCCTGCTGTCACTGACACTGAATTATCATTGAATTTTATGTGCGGCCCTTTGGTGATGTTGAGGGCCACACTTGAGGTCCCCCATATCAAGAAGGTTGACCACCACTAATACAAGGCTGCAGATAAGGGACTGTATATCACAGATGCGAGATAGTGGTGAATTACCACAACAGCAAAACATGTTTAAATGAAGCAAACTCCAGTAATGAAAATCTCCCTCATATATTAATGGCAGTCATACAGGTCCTCTGTTTTCAGTACTACAGTAAGCATGTATCCAGTGATAACAGAAACAACACCTCCTGCCCTCAGGGACCCAGATCAGAAGTGGGTGGATGGATCAACCACTAAGGAAGTTCGTCCACCAACGGATCAAAGGTTGTGCACAAAGCTGGGGAAGCCCGACCAGTACTGCAAATAGGAACAAAAAGAAAGCGCGCCAGCCTTGCGCATTACCTCAATAAAAAGATGAGACTTTATTAAAATAAGATGTATACTCACAAACGTGGAAATATAAAAGGCATATAAAATCCAAGATAGGAACGTGTTTTATACTGATATATTTATAAACGCAGCGCTCCTGAAATCAATATATGCTCATAATCTGTGATAAACACATAACATAATCAAAC